>NW_024805469.1:0-4520 GCF_019175285.1 Sceloporus undulatus
CAACAGAGGTAGGGTTACCAGAGTGAAAACTTTAGAGAGCTCATTTACTTTTGATGTTTAGAAGAGGGAGTTAAAACAATTGTTGCTTGCCACACAACTAGGTAACAACAATTTAAAAAATCCTGCTAAACAGAGGTGATACCGTATTGTACTTTATTTGTATCTTTTCCCCCCTGTCTTCTTTATAACATTTTTAATCCAGCCATTCCAGCGAGGGACTCAGGGTTGTATAGGTGATTATTATGTTGATGATACATGTTAGTTGCAGTCCAACCAAATAAACTTTTCAAAGCAAAAACATTTTCAAAACTTTGCTTTTAATAGGTGTTTTAATGCGTTGTTCCCATTAGCCATTGCCTTTCATTTGACCACACCTATTTCACTTTCTTTTTACATTTAAGTTCTGGAATTCCTCAAATAATATTTTTCTAAGCATAACAATGCTACTAATACTAATGTCTGAGGCATACATGAGTGCACAGCCATGAGCCAGAAGTGTTGCACAAAGATGTTTCATCTAAATCCTAAAACATTAAAACAAATAAAAATAAAACTATATACAGACCTCTTAACCTTTCAAATCCAGTACCATAAACCATTAAGAGCTCAACCTCAACCATCTGTAAAGTCCTGACAGCACAAAAATATTTTAACCTTCTGTCCAGAAGGACAGCAAGGACAGTGCCATCCTGACCTCTATAAGGAGGCAGTTCCAAAGTCTGGGATCATCCGTTGAGGAGGGCCTCTCCCTTGTTACCAATAAATAAGCCTGAGAAAATGGTAGCACAGAGAGAAGGGCCTCTCTAAATTATTTTAAAACCCTAATGGGCTCATAGTATAGTGGTTTGAGTGTTGGACTATGACTCTGGAGACCATAGTTCAAATCCTGGTTTGGCCATGTAAACCCACTGGGTGAACCTTGGCAAGACACACTTTCTTAGCCTCAGACGATGGCAATGGCAACTCCCCTTTGAGGAAACCTAGCAAGAAACCCCATGATAGGTTCGCCTTAGGGTCACCATAAGTCGGAAACATCTTGAAGGCACATGACAACAACAACAAACCATGTATTTTGTGACATCTGGGGATGTGCTATAACAAAGGCAAGGAGACTTACAAAAGATTGAGAGGGGAAAACACCCATAACTTGCCTGTTTTTTTCATTGTCTCCCAACTTGACAAGCAAACCAGTAGCCTTTGTAAAACACCCTTTATCACTGCAGGATTCCTCTTCGTCTCTACATTTATCGTTTACCACAGGCCTAGAGGTTACAAACTCCAGAATCAAAGAAAGTATTTTTGAGTCTAACATACTATCTGAACATCTCATCTACCTTATACCTTTCAAATAGTATTTAGAGATTACTAAAAACATTTCAGAATTGCCACATCAGCAGATATTCTGAATATTTTCAGAACATGGGAAATTGTAACATTCTGCATGAGTTTATTCAAAATCATTGTGCTATCATTCTATACATTTGTATTTGTGTTTGCATACAAAACAACCATGCTGTGGCTATACCTTATACAGGTAATTGCTTAAACATAGTTGGGCAAAATAGCATGGAAAATAGCCTTTATACAGCGAAGCTGTCAAAATTCCTTGGTGCTTTATATGCACCTAGTCACAGGTGGAAAATACTTCAAGATATTTTTATCATTGGTCCGGGGGGGGGGGGGGGGGGGAAACTATCACAAAGAGATGGTCTTGCAAAGATGATGGACCATAAAGTATTATAATCTATTATGATGGTATTTTAAAAGCCTTAATAAAGATAGCCAATGATGCTAAAGAGAAAACTGTGGTTAAATAAGAAGCAAGCCCTTTGATTAAAAAATGAAAGCATTTGAAATATCTTTTTTGGGCAACATTCTGGCATAAAACCTTTTTCGGATTTGATGCTATCAACAAAATCCTGTTCAGGCAACAAAAGGCCTTGATATTTTGTCTGAAAAAATTATTTATTCCCCCATCACCTTTATCCATGACATGCAGAATAATTCTGAAGAATTTAAAGAAGAGGCAAAAAGACTGAGTAATCCAGTGAAATCTACATGTTAAGATGAAAAATCAACACAAATCTGTTTTCCTAGATGAAAAAATGTCCAGTGACCTAATAAGCAGAGACAAATTTAAGGTTGAAACATGCTACAGTGTTTTGTGTTTTAAATAATCTTCTTCTGGAACTGGAGAAGTGCTCCTCTGCTCAGAAAAGTTGTAAATCTACTTAGTTTCCTGGCAAGACTGGATTGTTGTTCCCAGTATCATGGTACGGTGGATACAGAAACTTAGTGAGAGCTTATCTCTCAGTTTTCTTTACCCTATAAACTAAAATGTTTTATTGATTTCTTAGACATTGCAGAGGGATGGGATGGATTGAAGACACATTTGTTTGAAGTTAACTTACATTAAAGGGCTTGACTTAAATTTTTCCAAATGTTACCATAGTTTTTTGCTTTTGTGTAACTCTGTCATTTTCATGTTCTGAAAGAGAGAGAGCATTTTCTAAATTAGCCTTATTAAAAGTAAGTTATAGTCCACAATGCTACAGTTGGAACTGTTTTCATTATCATTCTATCGATAGAATGGGGTCTTGTTAAAAAATACATTTTATTAATCATAAAAAAGAGAACATATTACCCATAACACCTATAACACAAAAAACCATAACATTCATAACACCTAACACATATCACTTCCTTTTTTAAAAATACATACTATAATTTCACACTCTACAACGTACATCTTACAAAAACGCTCTATAATCAACTCTTTTCTTTCTTTATCCCCTCATAGAATTGGATCTTTTGAGAAAAATGCCATTTGATAATCTCATTTTTGATTTCCTAACTGGAATAATAGAAAATATATATACTGTATAACTTTTAAAAAATTGAATATAATATGTCATTGTGTGTAAATATTTTCCTTAATATTTATTAACAAAATCTTAACATTCTGGTGAAACCTTCACCACTTACTGCAGGGTGAGTTTACTACTTCAGGGAAAAATAGAGTGTTGGGGCACCAGGCAGCAATAGCACTAATCTTAAGTAACTTGTGTGGGCTTCAGGAAAAAGCAGGAACTACTAGCCAGTTAATTTGAACCTGGGGTTTAAATTCATTGGCTGGTGAGCAGTGGCCAGAGAGACCTATAATATGGGGAATACAAGGTATACTACAAGGTGATTTAGCTTGGGCTCTGTATCCAGAATTGCAATCCTAAAATCCTGGTTTATGCAAAACAGTATGTCCCACAGAGGCTATGAGGCATTTTGCATCAGCTGGAGAAGAGATGAGTTCTAGTATCACACACTACCTCTTTTTTTATACCCCCTGATGAGTAATGTGGCTGTAACTACCAGCTATCTATAGCCTGAAACAGACAAGCCAAAAAGTGTAGCTTCTGGCTGCTTTGGAGGCGTGCCATGCAGACGACGCACACCCCCAACGCAGCTGGAAGCCACTCTGAGGCCACCTAAGATGGCCCAAAGCTAGCCAGAAAATGAGTGATGAAAAGCCATTCCTTGCCGGCAGCCCATTGAGGACCACGGCAGCAGCCAGCTTTGGGACCGCAGCCTCTGGTCGCTGCAGTCATGGGACAATTGGGGGCCGATCAGGGCTGAAGCAGCCACTGGTCTTCTTTGCCTCGAAGTTTCAGTTCTCAAAGTCCCACCATAATTCAAATAATCAATCAGTACAGAAGTGTTTGTTTATTTTGAATTCAAGTATGATATAGTAATGATAAATGGGGGAAATTAATTGAAGGTAATTGATTTGGATCATGATCTGGCTGGTGAATTAATTGGGGAAAATTAACTCAAGAGGAACACTTGAACTAAGAGTGGGGTACAAATTAATTGACTTATATTTGTGAAATTTAAATTCTAGTAATAAATGTCTCCAGATTTGCATCTCTATGTGCAATTTAGTATATGCAGATTTGTGTCCTCTTTTGACATCTTTTTAAATTTTCTGATTTTGGTTGATATTCAAGTGGCCATTCTAATGAGTTTTTACTCCATATTTATTGTATAACTGTAGTTTCATATTAATCTTTAAGGGACCTCATGAGTCTGGGCTTGTGTTATTTAATGTAAGTCCATCTCTAACTATTTTCTAATCTAAACCTTTTGTGAAACCCCATTTATGAAACAGTTCCATTGTTCATAGTTACAAATTGTCCATTTTGTTTTAATGCAGTGCTTAGAACCCTTTGCTTTTATTCCTGAGCCACAGCAACAGGCTGGACTTTGTTCTAGACAGCAAAGACTTCAACAGACAAAACTGCCCTTTCCAGATTTTTCTTCTTCATCCAAAAGTAGGGGCTTGTTTTGACAGTGGGTGGCAGAAGTGCTGAGTACTCAAATAGCAAGCCCTAGCTTTTTGAATATAGGGAACAGGACAGAAATCTTTTCTGTAGTGTTTCACATTGTGAAGCTCACTACAACTGCCAAGGCTGATTCTTGCCACCCCATCTCTTACCTTGAAGAGGAAGGTGGGGTCTTTTTCTCTT
>NW_024805470.1:0-4519 GCF_019175285.1 Sceloporus undulatus
ATGTGGTGGACTTGAGTCCAAAAATATTTATTATGATATAATAAATCAGGCATTCCCCGAATAAAATCCTGTGGGCCTCCCTCCTCTTCCGTGGCCAAGAGGTTGGGCTATGGGGCTTTTTTGCCTGTTATTTTTATTGTGTAAGAGGGCTTTTGATACACTGTATTTTAATGTTTTAATGTTTTATGTATGGATGTTTTAACTTTTGTTGTAAGCCGCCCTGATCGCAGGAAGGAGCGGGATAGAAATAAAAACTTTATTATTTATTTATATACAGTAAGGCTCTGATGGCCCAATATTGACTGTAATAAAAATAAATAAATAAATAAATAAATAGAAAAATATTATTCTACTATTACAAATCCAACTAAATAACCCAACTAAAATTATTAATAACCAAAGTCAATAGCATTACATTATTAGATTTCTTATTGATAAAAACATTCCATGAACAGTTTGAAGTATTGTGGGGAATCCTTTTCTCTGTTGAACAAATTCTCAGGGGGTGCATTTCAATCTGTTAGAAACTGCAGGGGGTAGGCCAGAACTAAAAGAACTCTCCTCTTCTGGCTGCATCTGCACTGCAGAAATAACTCAGTTTGACACTACTTTGACATAGAGCAATGCTATGGAATTCTGGGCTCTGTAGTTTTGTGAGACACTTAGCCTTCTCTGTCAGGGAGCTCTAGTGCCCAACCACACTACAAATCCCAGGATTTCATAACATTGAGCCATGGCAGTTAAAGCAGTGTCAGACTGCATTATTTCTGCAGTGCAGATGCAACCTTTCTCCCTCCTCACACCTGGTCTGTGACCATAATAAATATTTATCTAGCTGTCTCTCTCTCCACACTACCTGCCTTGTTTTCTGACATCCCCTCTTTCTATTTCTCCGGCTGCCACAGAAGGGAGATTACTTCAACCAGATATCTGAACTGCTTACTTGCAGAAGGCCTTCTGAATTTAGCGCCAAGGGGAGCTGAAGTCCAAAATATCTGAGTGTTATCAGGTTGGGAAGGAAGAGTTAGATTCTAAACTATGATCACAGAGCTGTTAAAGCTTCTGGTAAATTAGAGAAGGAATACAATTCTTTGAGGGAGAGAAAAAGTATGTAACTTTGGGAAATTCTTACAAAGGGAAACCTTTTTCTAGGCTTATAGAATATAATGATTTAGCCATAGAAGGGCATAAGTTCTATATAAATTAGTTTAATGTACTGAAGAATTAAAATACTAAAACAGTAAAGGAAATGTGAAACTTTCAAAGATTGGCTGGGTAACATCAGAATTTTTTTTAATTATAACTGACATGATAAAACATTTCACCTTACCAATTATTTGGTACTGCACTTTTCCATTATCAAAAGCATCTTTATCCACAGCCAGCACAGTCATGATAGTTGAAGGCTCTTGGTTTTCCATAATTTGAATTTCATAATTTGGAAGAAGAAACTTGGGTGTATGGTCATTTTCATCCAGTACTCTAAAGATGACAGATGCTATACTGGATAAAATGGGAGTTCCACTGTCTTGGACCAGCACTGAACAGGAAGGCACATATGAGAGCTAATTTATAACAGCAATGGAAGTTACACTGCTAATCAATAATATCAATACTATCAGAACATTAAACTGTACATAATATTAGAACATCAAACTGTACTCTTAAAAATGCACTTTTAAATTTCTAAATACTATATGCTTATTGTCTCATTAGTTTTGTTGCAATCAAACTGCTGAAAATTTCATCAATGCAGATCGCATTTAAAAATTAAATTTAAAAGCAACATTCAGTCTTTGAAGAATACATGTAATGTCATTAATCCGAAGTCACCAATACCAAATTCTTAATGCAGCAAATCTGTAGTTTTACCTTTAATAGTGAAGAACTCTTGAGTCTCCCTGTCAAGGGCAATGACTGTTGTAATCTCTCCAGTCTTTGAGTTTATTTGAAAAGTCTCATATCCAGGTCCTGGCAAAATTTCATATTGAAGCAGGGAATTGATTCCTTAAAATACAAAAGGGAACTCAATAAACTGTAAACATATCAACTACAGTACTAACAGCCTTGGTATTGGTTTGCTAGATAGACTTCCTAGATCCATTTTTACTACAACAACTTTGATTGCTTTTACAAAATCCCTTCTGCATTATTTGATTGAAAAACAAAGTCACTGTAGCTTTAGAACTGAATTTTAAGATAAACATAAATTCAAACACAAAATCTACAAAACTCCTTTTGTCTCACGAGTTATGTGAATCCAGACTGACTTATACTGCATCAGAAATCACCTTTGATGAGGTGGGAGAGAAATTTGCATTAACAAAATGTTGTTGCTTTTTTAGACATTTATTCAATTCATGAACTGTAAGACTTTTAATCCCACCAATGGTACTATTTTTCCAGGGTGGTGGTATTGTGTACTCCTGTTAGGCAAGAGACTACTATACTCACAGTAGCAGGAAGGGTCTCTCATGTCAGAAAGGCTTTTGCTGATGAGCCAGAATATATGTGTCAAACAGCTACTGGGCAAGAGCAATAGTAGTGGAGGGTACTACTGATAGAGGACCTCTCAGAGACAAAAGCAGTGGCACTATAGCTAACGCTTGTTAGTACTACATAGAAAGCAGCACAGTAAACCCCTTTTGAATATCTTTTATCATAAAAATCCTATGATGAGACAATACAAAATGAAACAAAAGATAGTGTCTGAAGATAAAATTCCCAGGTCAGACAGGCACTCAAACTGGGGTAGAGCAGAGGACAATTACAAGTAGCAATGTGGCTAATGGTATAATTTTGTGTGTGTGTGTGTGTGTGTGTGTATAATAAGTGATTTATAACATTTTTATAAGAGTGTTGTTTAGAATACATTATAAACTCAGAGGCTGTAGATATAGCCCCTAAGGGGCAGTGGGATGCTGCCCCTTTCCTATCTGTATCCAGGCTGCGGCAACCTCATGCTGCAGATCCGATCCGGCCTTTCGAGGGTACAAAAAGGAGCTGCAAAAAGCAGAAGGCTTTCTGAATTTAGGGCCAAGGGGAGCTGAAGTCCAAAAGACTGTAAGAAAATTTGGCCTAGGATCAAGAAAAGAAGGAATTCAACCGACTGAATTTTGTGAGGCCAACAGTTTGTTCATCACAAACACAAACTGTATATGTGCACATCCACTGATGGCCAATACAGAAATAAAACAGATTACATAATTGGACGCAGAAGAATGAGAAACTAAATTCTTGATGCAAAAACAAGACCAGGAGCAAACTATGGTACAGACCATGAACTGCTAATACTAAAATTTAGAATAAAGCTAAACAAGAACACTAAACCCACTATTCTTTCAAGATACAACTGGATGAATATCCCTGTAGAATCTGGACCTGGGAGAAATAAATCACCAGGAACAGGTGGCATACCAATAGAGCTGCTTCAAGCAGTAGAGGATGTTTTAACTAAACTGTCAACAAATATGGAAAACAAAAGACTGGCCTACAGATTGGAAGCACTCAATACACATTCCAATTCCCATGAAAAAGGACATTAGAGAGTGTAGTAACCATGGGACCATTGTATTACTCTCACATTCAGTTTAAGTGGTGCACAAAATTCTTCAACAAAGACTTTTACTACATATAAAGCAAGAAATTGTCTAAGCTGGATTCAGGAAAGTCTTTGATTGTGCAGATCATGTAAAACTATGGTTCTTTCTGAAAGAAATGGGTATGCCATAACATTTTATTGTCCTGATGCACTTTAATTACTTAGAAGCTCAGTTCAGTTGGTGTCCTGCCTTTAAAGACTAAACATTTAAGAGCAGCAATGAGTCATTATTGGTATTGATATCAGTAGCTATTATGTTGTTTCTTTTTAAATGATGATTGATTAGCATATCTGTGCTTTGCATTACATTAGAATTAGGAGCTAAAGGATTTCTTGGGCAGCTGTAGTTAAAAACCAAAGATCTGATAAAACTGCCATTTCTTGAAAAATGCATTCACATTTGTGCCTTAAGTAATACTGTATTGCTCACACTGTCAATACTTTGTAGTAACATAAAAATGATGCAAACCAATCACAAAGGTTCAACAAACTGATGCCTCACTTACAAGTAACTTGGTTTGTGAAGTTTTTCAGGCTTTACTGATACAGTGGTACCCCGGGATACGAATGCGCCGGGTTACGAATTTTTCGGGATACGAAAAAATCCCATAGGGATTTATTGCTTCGGCTTACGAAGGTTTCTTCGGGTTACGAAAAAACCGCGGCGCTATTTTCCGCCACCGGAGGGCAGCAGAGAGCTATTTTTCCATTAGCGCCTATGGGAATTCGGCTTACGAAGGTATTTCGGGTTACGAAATTAACCGCGGAACGAATTAATTTCGTAACCCGGGGTACCACTGTATATAACTACTGCCCAAGTGTAGTGGCTAGTAATATCAGATTCCCCTCCATGAGAGCATTTTCAGTCTGATGCTTTTGCAAGATTACATATGGAAAACATTATTTTTGATATGGCTA
>NW_024805471.1:0-4515 GCF_019175285.1 Sceloporus undulatus
TACTGACTATCCCGACATGTATAGTACATTTAGCCACCAAAGAATTATATTACATTTAGCCATTTGTTGCCAAATTTCAGAGGCAAATGTCATATTTAAAAAGCAGTACTGGGGAGCACTGCGGGTTTGAGGGCCACAGGGCCACCCCCAATTTATATCCAGAGACATTCTCCCATATCACCCAACATTGCACAGATGAGAAAACAAGTCACATGTGGAGAAGCAACACCAGAAAGTGGTGAAGATGGTCAAAGTTGTTTATGAGGAAGATCACACAAGCAGGAAAGGGCACAGCAGTTTGTTTTTGCCTCAGACTCCTAGCAAAGAAAAGTCCCTGCCCCTTCTTTCTTCTCCTCTCCCCACTTTTGAGTTGATGGAGTGCAAACTCCTTGGCACTCCTTATGCAGAAATTGAAATGAGCTGAAGAAGGGGGGAAAGTAGGAGGAGGATAGAGAAACCAGGACATTTTAAAAGCCCCGAAATAATGGGGTGACAGAGAATTAACTAGGACTGTCTTTGCCAAACTCGGACAATTTTTTAATTGCTTCCCTTTCATAAATTGGCCCAGCAGTGACACAGATGAAGCTAATACTACAGTGACTCACCAAAGAATTGTTGTACCTCGACAGCCTCCTTCTGTTGGAGTCCAACTCCCTCCGCTTGGCCTTTGTGTCAGTCATCAGGTGGGTAAGAAGGTCCTGGTGGCCCTGTACTTGGGACACTTCCAGCTAGAGAGGCCCCAAAGCCGTCTCTAAGGAGGTTGACATGAAGTTCCTGAGAAAAGGGACCAGGATTAGGATTGGCTTGGCAAGAAACCCTGCAGCACTCAGAGACACAGAGAACAGCATCCTGCTGGTGACATACGCAGGTGACATATGCCTCCTTTGGGCCGATGCAGTGGTGGCCATCCCCTTCCTCTCTCTGCACCAAACAAAGCTCCGCAGAACTAGCATAGATTCACTGCAGCTTCCCCCACACAACAGATACTCCATGCTTTATTCGAGTGGTGGAGGATTAGGGGTTGAGGAATTGGAGAGCGCCCTGGTTATGTCCCCATAGCTAGATGTGAAATGGTTGCCCCATTTGTTGAAACCTCCTGACCTCCCCAGTGGCCCTCAGCGGAAGCTGTCTTCATTTTGCTTCTGGCTACATAAACACAGCTGGATGCTTCTCAAATACCTTGCACCCAACACTCTCACCAGGCATGGAATGGCCATGCAGGATGGCTTCCACAACTCTATAGTAGGACCTTTGTCAGTGAATGGCCAGTTATAGCCTCATTCCACCTGGAGCAACACTGGAGCATAGACGGTTCTGCTGGGTCAGGCTTTCTGGTCTGGTGGCTTCTCATTTTCCCAGTGGCCAAACCAGTTGGCCTCCATCCCCCAGGGAAGGCCCCAATCAGGCAGGGAGGAAAAGGAGCTCTCTATTCTCTGGTTGCCCCCCTTCCATGGTATCCAGCCCTCCCCCCAGGATTGGGTGGCACCAGAAGATTGAGTTGATGGGAAGGGAATACCCAATTCTCATGGCATCCTTCTGCATCCAGAGAAGCCACAATTCTTATATTGTCTCTCCCCATGTGAAGAGTGCCTATTTTCCACACTGTTGCCTGACCATGATGGCTTGGGAATGTCCTGTTCTAGCCACATGCAGGATTAAATCGTAGCCTGTATCCTATCCTATACTTAGTCCTCATCAGAGTAGACTCACTCAATCTCTTATGAATTGACTCAGTCAGTGATGGGTTCAGTGGGTCTACGCTAAGGTTAACCAACAGGATTCAGGTCTCCTCAGACTTTAAATTCAGATAAGTTGCAACAGAATGTGGAATATAGATATACAGGATTATGCATTGTATAAAATTCAATAAAAATTATATTTAAAAAAGACTTTAAATGCAGGAATGCTAATTTTTCCATGCTATGTCATAATCACTGCTGAGAATTTGATTTCTCTTTCATGCAGAGGAGGAGGAGGAGGAGGAGGACCTCCTTAATTTAAAGATTCTAGAGCAGATCATTAAACAAAGTTTGTGAACATCTAGAAGGCAATGCCATAATCACAAAAAGTCAACATGGGTTTTAGAGAAACAAGTCATGCCAGACAAATCTAATCTCGGTAGATGATCTTGGTAGATGAAGGGAATGCTGTGGATATAATATATCTTGATTTCAGTAAGGCCTTTGACAAGGTTCTCCTTGACATTCTTGCAAACGAGAGATTTTGGGTTGCATCAGTAGAAGTATAGTGTCTAGAGATGAAGGTAAGTAATAGTGCCACTTTCTACTACTGTGATCAGGCCCCACCTGGAATATTTTGTCCAGTGCTGGGCATCACAATGCAAAAAGGACTATGAGAAACTGGAGCATGTCCAAAGGAGAGCGGCTAAAATGGTGCAGAATTTGGAAACCATGCCCTATGAGGAATGACTTAGGGAGGTGGGCCTGGAGAAGAGAAGGTTAAGAGGTGATATTTTAGCCCTGTTTAAATATTTGATGGGATGTCATATTGAGGAGGAAGCAAGCTTGTTTTCTATTGCTCCAGAGACTAGGACCCAGAATAATGGAGGCAAGATACAGGAAAAGAGATTCTACCTCAACATTAAGAGGAACTTCCTGATAGTAAGGGCTGTTTGACAATGGAACACACTCTTCTTTGGAGTGTAGTGGAATCTCCTTCTTTGGAGGTCGTTAAGCAGAGATTGGAAGGCCATCTGTTCGGGATGCTTTGATTTAGATTGCCTGCATGGCAGAATGGGGTTGGACTGGATGGCCCTTATGGTCTCTTCCAACTCTACGATTCTATGATTAATATCCCAGATGGAAAAACTCCAACCCCTGGCCTGGATTAGACCTGCATTAATTTATGGATCTGATCCATGGCCTCCTCTCATCACGTCCCTTTCCTATGTAGACACTGGTGAAAATAATCATTTCATTTTTCCAAATGGGACAAATCTCTGAGCTTAACTGCTGTGTTTGTCTATGTCAGGCATAGCAGGAGCATGAGGTATGCACCTCCTCCCTCTGCTTGCTAAAGCCACATAGAAATTGAGGCATGAACATTTGTGTGCATTGTTTCTCAATGGATCTATTCTCAAAATCACAATTTGTTCACTTGTCCTTGTATATTTTAAAAAAAAGAGGCACACTGCTGAATGTGTTGCACTTGATATAACAAATATCTATAAATGTATAGGCTTATGACTGAACATTGCACCCTGGATTATGCTCATTTTGGGGAAGTGAAGACATATGTAAATTCATATAGAAACCCAGTGAAATTAATATCTCACCAAGTTCTAGTAAACACCACATACACACACAGTCCCCACCCAAAGGGCTCACTGGCGCATTGTGTGTCTGAGGCTTGGAAATCTCGCTTCCACTTTCTGGGAAGACAATGCTGCTAGAGACTGAATTTGGGGCTTTATGCCTGCAAAGCATGGGCTCAATCTCTCAGCTGCAGCGCTTCCACACAATCCTGGACTGAAACATTTAAACAAAGATACTCTTCCAGCTCCAAGAATAAAGGCCTACCTTCAGTACAAAGACCCTGATTCCTGCAGCCCCAGAAAGGCGTCTCCTGCGGTCCTTTAAGGCTGGAGCTTCCCTGGGTCAGAGGCCGTCTCCTCAACCGTAGAGAAGGGTTGCTCTGAGTGCGAAGGAGGAGGAGGTCCACGGGGCTGAGGGAGGGAAGGCAATGGGGAAAGGTCAGTGCCAATGGCCATGGAGGGCAGAAGGTGATGCCTAGGAAACTCCTCTGAGTCCCAGCCCTAGCAATGAGTGGCAGGAGTGAGTCCAGGGGGCTGAGGGGGTCTCCTTTCCCAAAGGGGGAGGCAAGGACCGGTGGGACCCTCCACAGCTAGGACCCAAAGGGAGGGTCTCTTTCCCCACCTCTCTCTCCCAGCCCCCAAAGCCCAGCCTCCCCACTGGCCCTGAGTCCCTGCCTCCCCTTCGCCCCAAAATGGAAGGCCAGAGCCACAAAGGATCACACTTCCTTGCTTTTGGCCCAAGGAGGCTGGCCTCCTTCTGACTCTGGAGCCTCAGGAGAGAGAGAGAAGCCTCTGTTCAACTGAGGCCTCAGAGACGGTTCTGGAACATTATTCCCCACAGTCACAAGCAGAACAAAATGGCCACCAGAACACAAAATGGCTGCCTCTGCTTCAGCGCTTGGCAGTTGGCAGTTTGAGGCCTTCAGGGAACCCAAAATGGAGGATGAAATGGCCCCAAAGTCAGAAGGGCCTCAAACAGGATTTCTGATCCTAAAGAAAGGTTTTCCTGATGGCACCCGATGGCTGTGAGAACACAAAAAGTCCTCAAACAAGACTTCCAAACCTTAACAACACCTAAACATTTTCAGGATGCTATTGAAAGGAGGAACCCGATCCCCTCCTTAATTACAATCAATAGTGAAAGATATTGATATTAATATTAAGACTGCCCATCGTCCACAACCCAGCTCAGGTCTTGACCGCTCAGGGAGGCCAGTCCAGCTGCAGGTGGCAATCCGTCC
>NW_024805472.1:0-1547 GCF_019175285.1 Sceloporus undulatus
CTACATCTATTCTCCTGTCATTCTCCTTATCCATTTCAGCCACATCTACATCTATTCTCCTGTCATTCATTTCAGCCACATCTACATCTATCCTCCTGTCATTCTGTCATCTATTTCAGCTACATCTACATCCTCCTCTCATTCTCCTCATCTATTTCAGCCACATCTACATCCCACTGTCATTCTCCTCATCCATTTCAGCCACATCTGCATCTATTCTCCTGTCGTTCTCCTCATCCACTTCAGCCACATCTACATCTATTCTCCTGTCATTCTCCTCATCCATTTCAGCCACATCTACATCTAGTCTTCTGTCATTCTCATCATCCATTTCAGCCACATCTGCTCTATTCTCCTGTCATTCTCATCCATTTCAGCCAGATCTACATCTATTCTGCTGTCATTCTCCTTATCCATTTCAGCCACATCCACATCTATTCTGCTGTCATTCTCCTCATCCATTTCAGCCTGATCTACATCTATTCTCCTGTCATTCTCATCATCCATTTCAGCCACATCTACATCTATTTTCCTGTCATTCTCATCATCCATTTCAGCCACATCTACATCTATTTTCCTGTCATTCTCATCATCTATTTCAGCCACATCTACATCTATACTCCTGTCATTCTCCTCATCCATTTCAGCCACATCTGCATCTATTCTCCTGTCATTCTCCTCTTCCATTTCAGCCACATCTAGATCTATTCTGCTGTCATTTTCCTCATCCCTTTCAGACACATCTCCATCTATTCTCCTGTCATTCTCCTCATCTATTTCGGCCACATCTACTGTCATTCTCCTCATCCATTTCAGCCACATCTACATCTATTCTCCTGTCATTCTCATCTATTTCAGCCACAATTACATCTATTTTCCTGTCATTCTCCTCATCCATTTTAACCACATCTATATCTGTTCGCCTGTCATTCTCCTCATCCATTTCAGCCACATCTACATCTATCCTCATTTCGTTCTCCTCATCCATTTCAGCCACATCTGCATCTATTCTCCTCTCATTCTCCTCATCTATTTCAGCTACATCTACATCTATTCTCCTCTCATTCTCCTCATCCATTTCAGCCACATCTATATTTTCCATGTCAAAGCCCCCATCCATTTATTATTAAGGAATTATTATTATTATTATTATTATTATTATTATTATTATTATTATTCACTCAAAAATAATGAGTGTAGAAGCTGCCGGTTTACTTGGAAGTAAATCCTTGTATCTGATGGAGACACATTTTGGAGGATTGCAGAAATGATCCGGTTTCCCTTATTCTCCATGCTCCCTAAAATACCACCTCCCTGAATCCAATCCACTCTCCTTCCCTTTGAAACAGTTACCTTCTCTTAGGTTGCATCCGCACTGGGGAGATAATCTGGTTTTACTCCAGTTTTACTGTCCTGGGTCAGTGCTATGGAATTCTGGGAACTGTAGTGTCCTGAGACATTGAACCTTCTCTGCCAGAGAGCTCTGGTGCCTCAGCAAACTAATAGTTTATTATTATTATTATTATTATTATTATTATTATTATTAT
>NW_024805472.1:1647-3579 GCF_019175285.1 Sceloporus undulatus
GTTTCTTTTAATTATAATTATTATAATTATTCTCCATGCTCCCTAAAGTACCGCCTCCTTGAATCCAATCCACTCTCCTTCCCTTTGTAACAGTTGCCTTCTCTTAGGTTGCATCCGCACTTGGGAAATAGCTCGGTTTGACTCCACTTTCACTGTTCTGGATCAGTGCTATGGAATTCTGGGAGTTGGAGTTTGTTGCTCCCCCAGCCTCCAATGGCCCCTTCCATTGCTCCCATCTCTCCTCCCAGCCTCCTGCTTCATTACCTCCATCCCTGTCATATACCTTTCCGAGCAATGGAAGCAATTGGGGCAAAATTGCAGCACAGCATCATGGGAAATTTGCCTCTTTGGAGGTTTCGGGGGGGGGGGGGTGTACCAGGATGGAAGCAAAGTTGCATTCCACACCAGACTTCATTTGGAGTGAAATCAAAGTGAGCTTGAATGCGAATTCTGTGAATTCACTTTTTACCGAAGTCACCAAAATGAGGAGTCACTTTGGATTCACTGCGGAAGCCCCACAGAAGGAGCTCCCATAGAAAGGAATCTCGTCTGATAACACATTCATTTTATCACGTGAATTCTCATTGTTAGACCCACAGTCACGTCGGCTCTGAGCTGCAAAAAGCTGCAAAAACCTCCGTGTGATAAACCCCACTGTTACTTCCCTTGATCTAGACACTATACTCCTATTGATGCAGCCTAGAATTCCACTGTCCTTTTTAGCTGCTGCATGACACTGTTGACTCATGTTCAACTTGTGGTCTATTAGGACCCCTAGATCCTTTTTACATGTTAAACAAGGTGTCTCTCATCCTATATCTATGCATTTCATTTTTTCCTGCTTAAGGGCAGTATCTTACATTTCTCCCTGTTGAAATTTATTTTGTTAATTATAGCCCAGCTTTCTAATCTGTTAAAGTCATTTTGATTTTTTTTTAGTATAATATTTTTATTACAAGAGAGAGAAAAAACAAAATAGAACATAATTCTCATCATTTCTTACAATTTAACATATTTCCTTTTCTATTCTTCATATTAACAATTTTAATCCTTTTTACATTTTCTAATATTCTTTCAACATTTTTCTCTTCTGTTCTTCTTTTGCTTCTTCCATTTTTTTGTTTCTTGTCTTCCTTCTCTTCCTTCAATGAATGGAAATAGGTCAATAGTACATTTATTCTTATATTTGTACATTTTTTGTCATTTTCTGTCCACTACTCTTATTTTCAATCCTTTCTTTTACTTTTCTGTTCCTATTTCTTTTCTTCACATTCATCTTTATCCTATTGTCTACTATCTCTTCATCTTTTTCCTTTTTTTGTCTCTCCTCCCCATTTCATTTTTTTCCCATTCCTTCCATCCTTTTCCTATCTCCTTCTTTTTCCCTCTTTTCATATCCCCTTATTCCCTACATCCTCGTAACCTTTCGCTTACCCTATACCTTCTTTCACTTACTATGCTCTTCTCTATAATTCTTGTTAGTCACTTTTCTCCTTTACATCTTTTCATTCTAACCCTTCTTCTTCTATCTTCACTTTGTTTTGACCCTTATTCCCTCCTTACTTTCCAGCTGCTTTCCCTCTTTTCTCCCCTGGATCATTGCCGCGGCAATGGCACGGCGTGGCAACGATACGCCTGGAAAAAGGAGCTGCAAAACATGGCTCCTTTCTCCGATGCTGCCAAGGCGCCATCCTGGCGCAGCACTGTGCCATCCCTCGTGTGCCGTGCCGTTTGGACACGGCGCTCAAGGCAAGTCATCATGGCATGCTGTATATGAACAGAGGCACTCCAAAATGGCACCTGTGGCATGCAGTAAAACTCAGGAACATGCAGACACTCCGCTCTCCCAAGCCCTACTTTCGACCCCAGGCCGGCCTGAACCAACCTGCAAAGCACCTTTGTACTGAGCCTTGTTTATTATATTGCTTTCTA
>NW_024805472.1:3679-4276 GCF_019175285.1 Sceloporus undulatus
GGAAGAAGCGCCATTTTGGGGCTTCTTTTTTGCTCCACGTGGGAGCCGCGCGGTTTGGCTGCTGCGGCTCCCTCGCGGAGCAACCAGCAACGCCGGCAGACTGCCGCTTTTAGGCGGTCTGTAGCGCGCCTTTATTTCCTTCTTTAAACACTTCATCTCTTCCTTTTCTTTTTTCTCTTTTTTCATCCCCTTTAATATAAACATTCTTTATTTATCTAAATATTTAACAGGATTTTTTCCCCCATTTCTCTTCCTATAACAATTTTACTCCCCATTTTTTTACATGACTAATGGACTTCCCATAGCCTGTGTTGGTATATCCATTTCATACAACTCAAACAATTTAAATAACCAGTCCTTTATTTTTGGTGCTTCTTTTTGTTTCCAGTTCTTGGCTATTAGTAATCTTGCTGCCATAATTATATATAATAATATTCTCCAATATTTTTTCTGTTATTTCTGGACTTATGACATAATTTGTGCTAAGTGTTTTTGTTATCTTCATATATATATTCTTCCAAAAAATTATTTCTGTACAATGCCACCATATATGATGTAATATACTTCTTGTTTGTTAAATAGTAATAGCTTTATCAC
>NW_024805472.1:4286-4514 GCF_019175285.1 Sceloporus undulatus
ATTATTATTATTATTATTATTATTATTATTATTATTATTATTATTATTATATTTGTATCCCGCTCTTTTCCCTGGACTGGGACTGAGAGAAACTTCACAGCATTAAAAACAGTACAATTAAAAACATTTTAATAAACGTAAATTAAAAAGGAAATAAATTATTACGGTATTGAAACAGATAGTTATTCTGCAGACAACTAGCACTAGCGGGCAAATGGGATTTAAACG
>NW_024805473.1:0-815 GCF_019175285.1 Sceloporus undulatus
TGGGTTGGTTGCTTGCCCAATGCCTGCCTCTCTCTCTCTCCAGCAGCAGCCGCTTTGCCTGGAGCGGAGCCTGAATGCCTGAGGGGGGGGGGCAATCAATCACTGTCCTCTCTCTCTGATTGGCTGAAAAAACTGTTAGTGTGATTCCAGAGTTGGTTGGTTTGCTCTTTGCTCCGTTCTGAACTTCTGGCTCTCAAAGGGAGTCGTTGGAGAGAGAGAGAGTGTGTGTTTTTTCTTCAGCCCTCTTTCTGATTGGCTGAAACTGTTACAATCCAAAGGGTTGGTTGCATGCTGCAGGCAGCTTTCAGGATGGAGCTGAAAGTCGCCGAAAATGCACTGAAATAGAGGAGGGCACGGAAATCACACGAAAAGCTCTGAAAAGTCACCGTTTTCGTGTGAAAGTCGCGAAATTGGCAACACTGGCTCCTCTCCTCAGTCGCTCACTCTTCCGCACGCAGAGCTAAATAGAGAAGCAGAAGCTCCTCCTCTTCTTGAGGCTGGCCAATGGGGGCAGAGCAGCTGGAAGACCCCGCCCTCTGCCCCAGACTCACATTTTGTTTGCCGGCAGCCATTTTGTGTTCTGGGGGCCATTTTGTGTTCTGGTGGCCATTTTATTTTCCGGCTACCATTTTGTGTTCTGGGGGCCATTTTGTGTTCTGGCAGCCATTTTGTGTTCTGGCAGCCATTTTGTGTTCTGGGGGCCATTTTGTGTTCTGGGGCCATTTTGTGTTCTGGTGGCCATTTTGCATTTTGGCAGCCATTTTGTTTTCCGGCTACCATATTGTGTTCTGCCATCCATTTTGTGTTCTGCCATT
>NW_024805473.1:825-4513 GCF_019175285.1 Sceloporus undulatus
CATTTTGTGTTCTGCCATCCATTTTGTGTTCTGGCAGCCATTTTGTTTTCCGGCTACCATTTTGTGTTCTGGCGGCCATTTTGCATTCTGGCAGCCATTTTGTTTTCCGGCTACCATTTTGTGTTCTGCCATCCATTTTGTGTTCTGGCAGCCATTTTGTTTTCTGGCTACCATTTTGTGTTCTGCCATCCATTTTGTGTTCTGGCAGCCATTTTGTGTGCTGCTTGTGACTGTGGGGAATAATGTTCCAGAACCTTCTCTGAGGCCTCAGTTGAACTGGCCATTGGCTTCTCTTTCTCCTCCTGAGGCTTCAGAGTGAGAAGGAGGCCCAGCTCCTTGGCCAGAAGGAAGGAAGTGTGTTTCTTTGTGTGTCTTTTGTGTCTCTTCAGAGAGGATTTTCCTATACAGCTCTGCTCCTACGGGGAAACATGGGTTTTAAAAGGGATCAGAAATGGGGATGATAGTTTTCCTACAAGCCTTATTATTATTCTTCACAAATATCAGGATTTGGCTTCTAAGAGGAGGATTGTCCCCCCAAAAGGCCAAAAGTAGCTCCTTTGGGAAGTTTTAAAAGTCCCCCCAGTTTTCTAATGA
This sequence comes from Sceloporus undulatus, assembly GCF_019175285.1. Classification (NCBI taxonomy): domain Eukaryota; kingdom Metazoa; phylum Chordata; class Lepidosauria; order Squamata; family Phrynosomatidae; genus Sceloporus; species Sceloporus undulatus. Next base: position 1,420 of record NW_024805473.1, read on the forward strand.
ATAGATTTTTACGCATGAAGGAAGTTGACAAACCAGACCATCTCATATTAGCAAGAATGAAACAAACAACAACAACAATAATAATTTATTTATAACAAAAAATAAGGATTAGACAGAAAAACAAAGTGCTTATTTTTGATAGTAAAACCATTATTAAGAGGGTAAAAAACAGACTTGGGTACGTCTACCCTTTTACAAACAACTCAGGCTGTATCTGCACTGCAGAAATATTCCAGTTTGAAACTGTGTTAACTCTCCTGGCTCCATCCTGTGGAATCCTGGGATTTGTAGTTTGTTGCAGCATCAGAGATCCAGAGCCACCCCACGGCAAGGCTCTCCAGAGCTCTCTTGGCCCTCCTTTGCTTGTGAATACTGACTATCTCAGGGAGTCTCTATATTATAGCATTAGGAAAACCTTTAGATATTGTTAAAGTTGGGAAATCCTGTTTGGGGTCACTTCTGACTTTAGGGACCTTACATCCTCCATTATGAGTTTCTGAAGGCCTCAAACTGCCAACTGCGAAGCGCTGAGGCTGCCATTTTGTGTTCGGGCAGCCATTTTGTGGTACAGGGGCCATTTTGAGACTGGCCCATTGTGACTTCAGTCTGCTGCTCCTTACCTGAAGCATTGATACTTTCCCATTGTGATTTCTGACTGATGCTCCTTGCCTGAAGGATTGTGACTGGCCCATTGTGACTTCAAGCTCATGCATCTTACCTGAATAACTGAGACTGGCCTATTGTGATCTCAGGCTGATCCTCCTTTCCTGAAGGATTTACATCGGACTATTGTCACTTCAGACTAGTGCTCTATACCTGAAGGAATGAGACCGGCCCATTACTTCAGGCTGATGATGCTCGTTGTCTGAGAGATTGAGACTTCAGTCTGATGCCCCAAATCTGAAGGATAAAATGGGTCTATTGCGATCTCAGGCGGATCCTTCTTGCCTGAAGGACTGAGACTGGCCCATTGTGATCTCAGCCTTGAGTTCCTTGCCTTAAGGAACTCAAGACTATTGGGACTTAAGGCTTGTGCTACTTACTTGAAGGATTAAGACTGACCCATTGTAATCTCAGGTTGATGCTCCTTGCCGGAAGGATTGAGAATGGCCCATTGTGACCTAAGGCTGATGCTCCTTCCCTCATGCATTGAGTCTGCCCATTTGGACTTCAGGCTGATGCACCTTGCCTGAAGTATTCACACGTACTATTGTGACTTCAGGCTGGTGCTCCTTACCTGAAACATTGAGAATGTCCCATTGTGACTTCATAGAAACATAGAGTTAGAAGAAACCACTAGGGCCACCCAGTCCAACTCCCCTGCCATGCAGGAACTCTCAGTCAAAGCATACCTGACAGATGGCCATCCAACCTCTGTTTAAAGACCTCTAAGGAAGGAGACTCCAAACCACTCCGAGGAAGGAGTCGAACAGCCCTTACTGTCAGGAAGTTCCTCCTAATGTTGAGGTGGAATCTCTTTTCCTGTAGCTTGCTTCCATTGTTCTGGGTCCTAGTCTCTGGAGCAGCAGAAAACAAGCGTGCTCCCTTCTCAATATGACATCCCTTCACGTATTTAAACAGGGCTATCATATCACCTCGTAACCTTCTCTTCTCCAGGCTAAACATACCCAGCTCCCTAAGTGTTCCTCATAGGGCATGGTTTCCAGACCCTTCACAATTTTGTTTACCCTCCTTTGGACATCCTCCACTTTCTCAACATCCTTTTTGAATTGTGGTGCCCAGAACTGGACACAATATTCCAGGTGGGGCCTTGGGCAAGTCTCACTCTCTCAGCGTCAGAGGATGGCCATGGGAAACCCACTCTGAAGAAACCTGCTAAGAAAACCCTTTCAGAAGTTCCCTCAGGTCACCATAACACCTGGAAACAACGGAAAGGCACACACCAAAAACAACATTGGTAAATAGGGCAAGTCATACTCTCTCAGCCTCAGAGCATAGTAGTGACAGGAGCCATGGAGCACTTGATGCTGGAAAGGTCAACAGGGCCACTGACCATTGCCTTCTTGGCCGAAGCAATGGTTGGGCAGAGGCTCAAGCCCATGGTGGATTCCTTGCTCCCAGCCATTAAGCCCCTAAGCTGGCGGGAAGGTTAGGATTAATTTCTTCCCTGGAGAAGTTACACTCTCTCAGCCTTAGAGGAGGGCAGGGACAGACCTCCTCCCCTAAATCTTGGAATATAGGAATCAATCCAAGGACAGGATGGGCAGGCGACATCTGCCCCTTTTCTGGAGGGACTATTTCGTATCTAGGATCCATTTTAAGGCCACCAGGCTCAAACCTAAACACTGATCTCAGTCAGGTCTTTGGTGAGGAGACAGGTTTTCTCCTGCTATAAATCTGTGGATATAAGGATCCAATAGTACCAGCGGATCCATATATGCATACGTTCAGAACAAGATTGCACCTGTCTATTCACAAGCAAGCCTCACTGAAGTCAGGACAAGCATGTTGTTGTTGTTGTTGTTGTTGTTGTTGCTGCAATGTACCTTCAGGTGATTTCGGACAGCAGTGCCTGCCCCATGATTACAGCTTGGTCATCCTTTTGCCAGAGATGTGTCTTAGTTTGGTGCTGGACTAGGACTCTGGAGACCAGGGTTCAGATTTCGATTGTTCAGCTTCAGAGGGTGGCAAAGGCAAAAACCAAGGAGCCTTTAACAACGTGATTTTCAGAACTATATCTCCCAATCCTCCCTCCCTCGACTAAGGATCTCTTTTCGCAGCCCTCCCTGCCAGGATCTCCCCTCCCAAGGGGTCTGGACTGGATGGCCCTTGGAGGTCCCTTCCAACTCTAAGATTCTGTGTATTCCTGCATGGAAGAAGAGGGCTGGACTGGATAATAGAAACCTTTCATTCTTCATAAACATCGGGCTTTGGCTACTAAGAGGAGGCTTGCCCCCCCAAACGAGGCCAAAAGTAGCTCCTTTGGGAGGTTTTAAAAAGTCTTCTCACTTCTTATTAAGAGATTTTCAGGCAAGAGGGAAGCTGACAGAGCAGACCATCTCATGTTACCACGAATGAAACAAACAAACAAACAAAATAAGGATTAGACAGAAGAACAAACTGTTTATCTTTT
>NW_024805474.1:0-4512 GCF_019175285.1 Sceloporus undulatus
TATATATATATATATATATATATAATTTATTTTAATATATTTTAATGTTTAGTGTATACCTATATTTGTGTGGATGTGCACTTACTCACTCACCCACTCCTACGCATACCAACATACATATATTCATCAATAAACACACTAATGCACATGCACATGCACACACATACCTAAATATGTGTGTGTGTGTGTGTGTATAGGTAAATGTAGATATATGTTTGCGTATACAAGTAGTCACATCCATGTACACGTATTAACATTCACTGCCTCATATTCATAACAGTACACTTACATACTACGTGAGGTGGCACCCCTGCGGAAGCAGCCGAGGTCCCAGGTTGGTCCACCTCCTCCATTGTCTTCCCTGCTGTTTGTGTAAGCAGAGTAACATTTTATTATGGTTATGTACATGCGCACACACACAGACACACATAAATACTATGCATATATGTTATCTATATGCACATCAACAAACACACATAAGCATAGTATGTGTGTGTGTGTATGTGTGTGTGTGTGTGTGTGTGTGTGTATATATATATATATATGGCTACAAGTTAGCATTTGCATATCTACACACATGCAGGTTCATACACACACACACACACACACATATATATACAGTATATATATATATATATATATATATATATATATACACACACACATATTCACACACACATAATACAAGCTTATAGATACATATTTATATATATATATAGGCATAAATAGTATATGAAGACATGTGATAGTCGATATATATATATATATATATATATATATATTTGTCAACACACATCAGATATCTATATGTATATATGTATATATGATATATAAACCATAATTTTATATATATTATGTGGCATTTACATTATATACCATACATATGTATATAAATGTAGTAAGAGCCATGCAATATACCTTCCTGTGGAGACACTGGTGGGGAGGCAGCTGGGGAAGCAGCAGGCGAGTCCACCAACCTCCTCCTCCTTCGCCGCCTAGCACCTAGAAATGGCAAAAGGGTCAAATGGCATAAGGGACAAGGGACACTAAAACAAGAAAGTGTTTTATTTGCCTGCTGGTAGCCTGTCTCACCAGCTTGGTCTTCCAGCTGCCTGCCACAACCATATAGACTGCCTGAAATGTGCAGGCTTCTGGGCTGGCGGAGGGTCCCCATGATTGGCATTAAAAACAAACAAACAAACCTGATTCAGAGCACCTGGGGCAAATACCAGTGGGAACTACAATCGGGTAAAAGAAAAACCTGATTCGTAAAAAAATACACCGATCAGAAAAAGACTCAGTTGCATGGTGGGGACAGTGCCTCAAGTGAATTGATTCACTGATTCGATGCGAAACTGAATCACTGATTGATTTAAATACTAAGTGGGAACACATCCTTACATTTGCTTATTTCTCCTCATACTTCTCCTCTGTTCTTTCTTAATATGCCCAAATGAGCTGAAAGCCTATGCTGTGTCTACCTGCTCTGGTAAGATTGCTTAGAAATATGGAATGGCCTGATTTCTATTATTACAGTACTGCCATGGGTCCCTTAGCAACATGTTTAATATTTCCCCACAGATGTTTTCCAGTGAAAACATCCAGATAGGGATGTAATACATTTTGATATGACTCTGGATGACTTAATAATAGTATGGTGGGAAAATAAGTAATTTTGTCCTATAAATTGCATTATCTGAATACTGGCCACTATATAGCCTAAATGATGCCAGCCCTCCTCCCACAAGGATGAGGTAACAGCAAGTTTGGGAATGGCAAACCTCTTCTGAACAAACCTTGCCCCATGATAGGGTCACCACAAATGGGAATGGCCTTGAAGGCACATAACAACAACAGCAACAGACAATATCGTAGTTATGCCTGCAGTAGATCCACTGAAATTAATGTGACTTAATGACACACTGTCTCAGAGGATGGTTGAATCTCCTTCTTTGGAGGTTTTTAAGCAGAAGCTGAATGGCCATCTGTCACAGGGAGTGGTTTGATTGTGTCTTTCTGCATGGCAGAATGGGTTGGACTGGATGCCACTTGCGGTCTCTTCCAAGTCTAGGATTCTAGCCCTGGTGACACAGTGGTTAAGAGTTCAATCCCAGGCAGGCCACCAAGGTCCACTCAGCCTTCCATTCATTCATAGGTCGGTAAAATGAATACCCAGCTTGTTGGGGGCAATTGGCTTACAGAATGTAAACCGCTTAGACATTGCTGAATACATAAATGTAAATGCTTCTGTACTCATCATGGGATTAGAATCACAGAATCATAGAGTTGGAAGAGACCACAAGGGCCATCCAGCTCAAACTCTTGCCATGCAGGAACTCACAATCAAAGCATACTCAACAGATGGCCATCCAGCCTCTGTTTAAAGACCTCCAAGGAAGGAGACTCCACTACTCTCCAAGGAAGTGTGTTCCACTGTCGAACAGCCCTTACTGTCAGGAAGTTCCTCCTAATGTTGAGGTGGAATCTCTTTTCCTGTAGCTTGCATCCATTGCTCCAGGTGCTAGACTCTGCAGCAGCAGAAAAAAAGCTTGCTACTTCCTCAATATGACATGCCTTCAAATATTTAAACAGGACTATCATATCACCTCTTAACCTTCCCTTCTCCAGGCTAAACATCCCCAGCTCCCTAAGTCATTCCTCATAGGGCATGGTTTCAAGACCCTTCACCATTTTAGTCACCCTCCTTTGGACATGCTCCTGTTTCTCAACATCTTTTTGAATTGTGGTGCCCAGAAATGGACACAATATTCCAGGTGGGGCCTGACCAAAGCACAATAGAGTGGTACTGTTACTTCTCTTGATATAGACACTATACCTCTATTGATGCAGCCTAAAATTGCATTACTCTTTTTAGCTGACGCATCACACTGTTGACTCAAGTTCAACTTGTGGTCTACTTGGACTCCTAAATCCTTTTCACACGTAATCTTGTTCAGCCAGATGTCCCCCATCCTATAGTTGGGCATTTCACTATTGCTATTCCTCAAAGTCCTGGAAACTGAACATCCATTTGAAAAAAAAAAAAAAAAAAAAGGGGGGGGGGGAGGGAGAAAAAAGATGTTAATTAGGGCTCCTTAGAGTCTGGGACAGCCCTTGGGGATCTCTCTCCCAACTCTAGGATTCTCAAAGCAGCAACACTCCCAAAGGAGGAGCTGCCAGGGAGGCAATAGCAATAGCAAGAACATTTCTATATTGCTTATACTGTAAGTGCACTTAAGTACTCACTAAGTGGTTTACAATAGGTGTAAGCTAATTGCCTCTAACAAATTGGGTACTCATTTTAGCGACCTTGGAAGGATGCCAGGCTTTGACCCTGAGCCCCTGACTGGCACTGAACTCACCAGTCTCTGTTTGGATGCAAATGGACTTTAAACTTCCTGGACCTTGAAAATCTCTCCATTGCAGCATGGCCAGAAGGAGAAGTCGGAGGAGCCTGGCTGCACAAAAGATACCTTCCCCATCTTAACATCTTTACTAAGGACTGAAACAACATGCAGGCATCTGACTAACATCTCTCCAATTGTCCCCCCCCCCCCAATTTGGTTTGTAACATCCTGCCTGATGAAGAAGCCCATGGAGCTTCAAAAGCTTGCAACAAGTATTTTGTGTCTTTGGGTTGGCCAATAAAGGTATCACAGATGGATTTTTGTTTGTATTTGTTAAATGGACAACACAGCTACCTCTGCATGTTTTCTGTGACACTCCAGAGTTTGTTGTACTGCAACTCCCACTATAGTTAGCATAGCCTATGGTGAGGAATAATAATAATAATAATAATAATAATAATAATAATAATAAATTATTTCTATCCTGCCTCTCCAATAAGATCGAGGCGAGTTACAACAATAACATTCATATAATATAAAAATGAATCCCACTATCCCCTCCTTTCTTAACAAATAACATAATAATTGCAACATACAACAATAAAATACAATTTAAATGATTAAAAAAAACCACAGAGGCTGCGTCCACACTGGAGAAATAACCCGGTTTGGTACCGCTTTAACTGCACTGGCTGAAGGCTATGGAGTCTGTTGTGGGCCCAGAGCAGTTATTTCTCCAGTGTGGATGATGCCAGAGAAAGGAAAACAGGGCATCTTGGGGCAATCAGTGGGAGGGTCCATATCAGCAGGGTGACCAAGTGAGGATGGGAGTTGCATTTCAGCAACAACATCTAGAAGACCATAGGTTGCCATCCCTATCAGACATAGCAATAGCAATAGCAAGTACACTCATCTCGCCAATTTGCAGCTTTGATATTTGCAGATTGTATTAATATGTTCTCTCTAGAAATGTCTAGGTCCTCCAGTGCAGCTCTATGGTCAACTTTAACTAAAAGGTGCACTGAAATAGGATACTTCACCAGACATTTGTAGCTCTCCTCTAGGACAGTTCAGCATCTGTTACACATGGAACACAGAGATGCACTGGAGGACCAAGAGATTCCTAGAGAGGATACTCCACCACACATTTGTAGCTCTCCTCCAA
>NW_024805475.1:0-4512 GCF_019175285.1 Sceloporus undulatus
ATTTCTAAGTGCTCAACTGAGGTTTTAAGTTAAATGCTAGGAGTTGAGATTTGCAAGAAAATTTCAGAATTGCAGACAATCTTTTGGAATTGTCATTTGCGGGCACACACACACACACACTTTTGGTGGCTCCTTTTTGTGCTCTTCAGAGGGCTCCATAACTGTGGCGGTGCATCTCTATGGTGCCCCTTCAGCGCCACATCATCTGCATGCAGCGCCGGAGTCACACGATGATTCCGCGCACAATCTGGAATGCCGCGTGGCATCATGACACCCTGGGAGCAGAGTCAAGGTGTCCAGCATCATAACGCTGCACCCTGACTCCGCCCACAGGTTGGCACAAAGTGCCAGTCTGTACAGGACCTACCCTGAGGCAAAGAGCTCTGCCTCCCCGTGTCTCATCCTAAAGTTGACAAACTATGTTTTACAGACAAGGAAATCACAGTGATATGGTAGGTCTCCTTCAGTGCAGGGTGATCAGCAAAACATTGCAGTTTTTTGCAGTTCAAAGCAGGACATACTTTTCTCCCATCTTAATCAGATACGCCTTATTCACTGAAGGCACACAATAACCTAAAACAGTACTGGTTTCAGAAATATGCTGTCTTGAGGAGGATGAGCAAAATTTAAGGGCATTCGTCACCCTTTATCTAGGCCATAGGCCCAGGCTTACTGAGCTCCTACTGGAACCAGCCAGCAGCAGCTCCTCCATTTTGATCTCTAGCCCCTCATTAGAGCTTTCTGATATCTTACTTACTCACATCTAGGATTCACAGCATCAAGGCTAAGAAGAGTAAAAAGAGCACAGAACTTGCATGGCCTCTCATCTGCTTTTTTCCATTAGCTTATAGGTAGGGACAACCAAGTGAGGATCTTGGCTAGGAACTGGGAAATCTATAGTGACATTTTTAAAGATTCAAGTATTTTATGTCCCAAATATGTGATTTGAAAATGTTGATAAATTCTTCAAAAATTCATGGAAATGAAATGTCCACCCACCTGACCTATTCAAGAACTTAAGCTGTTCCCAGAACAAAGTATCCATGCTCTACTTGCTTCTCAGATCAGTATTAAATCTGCAGGGCCTTCTGAAAATGAAATGCAACTTTAGTTCAGCATTAACATAGAGGAAGATGCTTTCATTTTCTACCATCAATACTTTTTTAACAAATCAAGATTTGTGAAATCTGTAGAGTTTTTTTTTAATGAACTGAAATGAAAATTTCCTGCATCCTAAATCTTGGCAGGGAGGAGACTATTTGGTCTTTAAAATGTTTTAGAGTTCACTTTCCCAAAGTCCCAGTTATGATGGCCAATGGCAGAGGATTATGGGAAATGCAGTCCAAAGCATTAAAACTTTCCTATTCCTCATCTTGGGGATACAAGATAATTTCCCCAGCCCACACTCTATATTCTCATTATCCATTTACCTAGTACCTTACCAACTGAGTAGATGAGGAGAGTAAAAATGCCATGAAGAAGGATCGTCTTCATTCTTGATCAGTATCTGCAGCTTCTGAAGGGAGGGAGACTGAGAGACAGAGCAGAATACCTGACAGATGTGGAGCTGTTCAGGTAATTCTAGGTAGAAGTGTACCTCCCATTTATTGTCTCTAAGACCCTACACTTGCCAATGGGTTGGCAGTAATGCATAGATATTTTGGCAATGCTTACATTTTGGAAAGATACACAGTGTTGTGCAAATGGGGTGCTTCTAATTAATGCCTTGGGGTATAATGAACTTCTGGGAATAGATTGGTAGCAATTATATTGCTTGATTTCTCATAAACAGAACAAAAACAGGGGGGAGGGCATCCAGCACAGGCCAAAGGTTCTTTTCTGAAACAGAACACATACGTATATTGTATGATTGCATGTTGTTATTTTTCACACAGTCAGCTTGGGCTTATGGTGACCCAATGAATAAGAGGCCCTCAGTCATCAACCTTGTGTCAGCCTTGTAGACTCTATAGCATTGAATGCAAAGGTATAGCAATGTTAGCTTGGAAAATCAGTATGCAAAGGGATCTCATAGTTAGTCTCAAAGGTGCTACAAGATCCCTTCCCATAGAATGGGGCTATGGCAGTTAAACTGGAATTTTAGTACTCTAAAGGTGTAGTATAAAAGGGTCCCAGGTCATAGCAAGCATTGTGGGAAATACCAAAATAAATCCAGCTGCCAAAGAACCTCCATCATATTTGACCTCTGAGGTACTATTTCACAGAAAATTACAAAGAGAAGCATGATAGCTAAACAGCTGTGTGATTCAAACATATAATAATAATAATAATAATAATAATAATAATAATAATAATAATAATAATAATAATAATAATAAAATTTATTTATATCCCACCTCTCTACAAAATGCAATCGGGGCGGCTTACAAGATTAAAATATACAGTCCAAACCCTCAACCCCCCAAAATGCAATTAAACAATGTAGAATTTAAAACATAAAACATACTTAAAAACAATACAATAACTGTGGTGAAGTCACAGGTCTGCAATTAGATTTTCTTTCTGATAGCTGGAAAACTATTCAGGAAAAGCCTGCCGGAAGAGATCCATCTTTATAGCTTTTTAAAAGCTATTTAGGGTGGTAATATGATGGATCTCATCCGGCAGGCCATTCCACAATCTGGAAGCAACAGCTGAGAAGGTCCTCTGGGAGGTAGTAGACAGCCTTGTTTTACAAGACTGTAACATTTTTCCCCCTGAGGATGTAAGTGTGCGAGGAGGATTATATGGAAGGAGGCGGTCCCGAAGATAGGTTGGACCCCAGCCATTTAGGGCTTTAAAGGTAATAACAAACACCTTGTACTGGTCCTGGAAACTGATGGGCAGCCAGTGAAGTGATCTTAAGATCGGTGTTATATGGTCTCCAGACCAATCTGGCTGCCATGTTCTGAACTAATTGAAGTTTCTGGACCAAGCACAATGGTAGCCCCATGTAGAGTGCATTGCAGAAATCAAGGCGTGAGGTTACCAGCGCATGTACTACAGTCTCAAGGAACTTCCAGGAAAGGGCGCAGCTGGCGTATCAGCTGGAGCTGATAACAGGCCCTCCTAACCGTCACATTCACCTGATTTGTCATGTGATGTGACAAATCTAGGAGCATCCCCAGACTACAAACACAGTCCTTTGAGGAGAGTGTGACCCCTTCTAGGACTGGAGGTTGTATCCCAATATCTGGATTCGGAGCCAATACCATAAGTACCTCCATTTTGTCTGGATTCAGCTTCAATTTGTTTTCCCTCATCCAATCCATTACTGCGTTAAGACAGTCATTGAAAGATGAGACGCCATCTGAAGTCAAAGCTGAAGACTGAGACATGGAGAAGTGTATCTGGGTGTCATCAGCGTACTGATAACACCCCGCCCCATGCCTCCAGATGATCTCTCCCAGCGGCTTCATGTAAATGTGGAAAAGCATCAGGGACAGGATGGCACCTTGTGGGACTCCACAATTAAGCTCTTTCCTTGCCGAGCAACTTTCCCTGAGCACCACTCTCTGGAATCTGCCCGAGAGGAAGGAAAGGAACCACTGAAGCGCAGTGCCTCCTATTCCTAACCTTCTCAGGCTATTCAAGATGATGTCATGATCTATAGTGTCAAACGCCACTGAGAGGTCCAGTAGCACCAGCAGGGTCACACTTCCCCTGTTGATGCCCAGACAAAGGTCATCAGCTAAGGCAACCATGGCAGTCTCCACCCCAAATCCCGTCCTAAAGCCAGTTTGAAATGGATCAAGATAATCAGTTTCCTCCAAGACAGCTTGGAGTTGAAGAGCAACCGCCCTCTCGATCACCTTGCTCAGAAATGGTAGTAAAGAGACTAGCCTGTAGTTCTTCATATCCAGGGGGTCAAGGGAAGGTTTTTTCAGGAGTGGCCTAACCGCCGCTTCCTTCAAACAGGATGGAATATGACCCTCTCTAAGGGATGCATTGATGATGTCCCTTAAGAACACCTTCAAGGCATCTCCTCCCTGGATGGTCAGCCACGAAGGGCAAGGGTCGAGAAGGCAAGTTGTTTTCCTCACTCTACCAAGGAAATTGTCCACGTCATTAGTACTTACAAATTGAAACTGCTCCAGTATAACCACATCAGCATTAACAGTGCATAGGTTTCCCATAATGTGCATAGGTGAGGTATTTGGTTTTTCTGGGAAGAAATCCAATGCTGTCTAAACTGATTGTTCCCATAATTCTTTAATAAAGTTTTTGTTGGGAAGACTACCACGATGTGGATGATAAGGATTACTGATATTCCAAGAAAAAGAGAACACAGTGTTGCAAAGCAAATTTTGAAATCCTTTCCCAGAACAGGTCTACTTGGGAACATTTCATTAGTGTGTGTGCTGTTGTAATCACACTGCCATTATTGTACATTTGTTGTACTTCTGTGTAACCTGCTTTGATCTGCAAAGGAAAAGCGGGCTATAAATAAACAGTTTATTTATTATTTATGAAAGGATAGTCCATTCAAATCTTGGCACACACTCCATCTGC
>NW_024805476.1:0-4512 GCF_019175285.1 Sceloporus undulatus
CAAAACGGAGTTGAAGACCATTCTGTTCAGAGAAGCGTTCCCAGGTATTGCGTGATTGTCACTATCTGATGTTCTTTTTGTTGCCTGTTTTATTGAACCATTTCCTGTATTGCTATGATTTATTTATATTATCCTATCATTTCTTAGATTGTACGCCATATTTGTTGTTTTTATGTACAGCGCTGTGCAAATCTACAGCACTATATAAAAATAATAATAATAATAATAATATATATGTATATATATATTATATCTATTAATATTGTCTGTGTGTGTGTGTATATATACATATATATACATACCCACACACATTCATAATATTATACATACGATATATAGAGTAATTATATATGTGTGTGTGTGTGTGTAGATTGTGGCCTTACTCACCAGAAGGAAGCTTTGCTGAGGGAAGGGATTTGCAGCGGCGGTGGTGGCCGTTTCGTGAAGCGTCCTAAAATGGCCGAAGGGAGGCATCATCCTTTTCGGAAACGGCATGAAATCAAAATTAATAATAATTAATAATATCAATAATAGTATATATTAGTCTTTTTTGGACTACATATCCCAGAATCCCGTCTTCTCCCATCATGCATTGCGAAGACAGCTATGTCTTGGAATACATTTCCCATCATCCTTAGCTACAGAAGGCAGAAGGAGAGGATGCTGGGAGTTGTAGTCCAAAATACTATAGTGCCAAAGGAAGGCCACGCTGATCCTAGGGGATTATGGGATATGTAGTACAAATAAAAGCATACTGTTTGGGGGGATTCTGGGATATGGAGTCCACTGACTGACATGCAGGGGATTCTGAAAGCCATAGTCCTGGTTTTTAGGCTAGGAGGGTCCCCTTGGCTTCCCCAGATAAAGAGCCTCTCCCCAGGGGCTTACCTGGCAGGTCTGTTGTGAAACAAAGCCCCTGGAAGCGCCTCTGAAGAGCGGGGGAAGAGGACAGGTTCCAAACGCTTCACTGCGCATGCGCGGGCAAAGGGGAAGGGAAAGCGGTGGCTTCAAATCACTCACTGCGCAGGCGCACAGGGCAGAGAACGATTCGAAACGCCTCACTGCTCAGGCGCGCGCCTTAGCAAGGGGACAAAGGGCTTCGAACCCCTCACTGCGCAGGCGCAGCTGAGGGAGGCCGGGAAGGAGTTTCGAAATGGCTGGCTGCGCAGGCGCGACAGTTAGGAAGGGGAGAAAGGGCTTCAAAATCCTTCCGGAAGTAGGTCGGGCGGAGAGATTCGGAATGGTTCAATGCGCAGGCGTGGAGCTTCAGAAGGGAACGGAGAGCTTCAAATCCCGCAGAGCGCAGGCGCCGCACTTCAGGCGCGAAGGAGAAGAGTTGGGATCCTTCAGTGTGCAGCGCACTGGAGGAGGGCAAAAGGGTTTGAATACTGTACTGCGCGGGCGCCTGGAGAGGACTAAGGCTCATAGACCTAATAAAGTAGAGTGACGCGCAGCACAGAGATATGAAGGGAGGGAAGAAAGAAGGGAGAAAAAGGAAGGAAGGAAGGGAGGAAGGAAAGAGGAAGAGATGGAAGGAAGGAAAGAATGAGGAAGGAAATAGGGAAGGAAGGAACGAAGGATGGAAAAACTAAGATAGGGAGATAAGGGAGGAAAGAAGGGGAGAAGGAAGGGAAGGAGGGAGGGAGGGAAGTGATGGAAAGAAGAGAAGGAAAGAAAGAAAGAGGAAGGAAGGAAATAGGGAAGGGAGGGAGGGAAGATGGGAGAAAAGGAAGGAAAGAAAGAAAGAGGAAGGAAATAGGAAAGGAAGGAAAGAAGGGAGAAAAGGAAGGAAGGTAACGGAAGAAAGGTAGCAAAAGGAATGAAGGGACAAAAAGAACTAGAGGAAGGAATGAAGGAAGGAATGGAAAAAAGGAAGGAAGGAAAGGAAGAGGGAAGGGAGAAGGAAGGAAAAAGGAAGGGAGGGAGAGAATATATATTTATCATGTATATAAATATATGAAAGGAAGGAAGGAAACAAAAGGACCCCTCTGACCCCAAGAATCATCATCATCATCTTCGCTCATTAATTTTTATTGAAACACGTTAAATACAGCAATATATTTGTTGATCACCCATTTTCTTCCCCCCAAAAAACTGGGATCCATCAAAAACCAATTACAATCTGAAAAAGGAAAGCAATACAGCCATAAATAAAGTCTTTTTAAAAAATGAAAACATCGTCGAAACGCAATTTATGACAATAAATTCAAAGATTATTAAATATTAAAGTACATAACATTATATATATATATAGGTTTAAAACAGTACTATAGAAAGTGTAAATTAATACAAATTGATATATCAATATATATATATATATATATATATATTAAATTGAGGTAAAAGACTTGTTGTTCTGAGAGGCTGTTTTGGAAATTCGTCAATCGATCGATCAAAATGTATCAGTTCCTCCGAAATTTCCAAATTACTTAATAAAATACAAAATAATAAATTAATAATAAATGATAACTAATAATATTCCTGTAATTAATTAATTTTCTGTAACTTATTATTATTCCTTAATAATAATTATACTGTATATATATATATATATATATATATATATATAGACTCAGAAATATGTTTAATTTAACTTAATTTAAGTGTAATTGTCTAATTAATAATAATCTTTTTTTTAAATGTAATTGTCTAATTAATAATTTAATTTTTATTTAATTGCCTAAATAATAATAATAAGCTTTCTTTTATTTTTTATTTAAATTGTCTAAATAATAATAATAAGCTTCGATTGGGAGTTCCTGCATGGATTCCACTTTGAATTCCTTCGAATTTGAATAGAGGAGGATTGACGCAGCGCAGACGAGACGAAGGGACAAGGCAGTCAGAAACCGGACTTTGGAGAAAGGGCCGGAGTGGGAACTGACCGGCCGGATGTCCATCTGGTCACCCAGAATGTCCTTGTAATGAAGTGTGTCAGAGCTGGACGGAGGGCAGTGAAGGTGGCCAGAGAGATCTGCGTCTCACACACGAAAGAAACCATTGATCTGCGTCGCGTACCATAGGTTTTGATACTGAGAGTTTGCGCTTAAAGAAGAAGGATGCAACCGTTGGCACCAAAAAAGCAGCGAAACTGGCGTCCAGACGTCCAGAAGGGAGAGTCCTACATAGTCCTCCGGGGGTCAGAGGGCAGCCAAGACGGACGAAGGCAAGAGTGGTCAGTGTATCCAGACCGAAGGAGAAGGAGTGGGGAGAGGACCGGTGCCAAACCGCTGGACAACAGGTGACGGAGCCCAAAATGGACACTGACTTGGACGCATGAAGAGCAAGAGAGAGCAGGGGATGACCAGTGGAGGGGAGGAGCGGCCAGTCAGCGGCCGGAGGACGGAGGCAAAGGCAAGGGGGGACAAGGCGCACTTTTCGCCATTTAGTGCATAGAGAAACTGGCGCACAGAAGTAACACAGCGACCGTGAATACGATTTCGCTCAAATCGAATGGATTTGAATATGTCGCAATGAAGCTTGTATGTTACGTATGCGACAATCTTCCTTTGGGGTCCGTTGAACAAGATCCACAGAGAGAAGGAGGAACCGTGCAAACAAAATGGAGGCAGTGAAGCCATTCATAGAGGAAATCGGGATTCGCCTCAGGCTTCGCCTCCATTTTGTTCCCCGCCTTCGCCTTCAATGTCTGCGACTCTGCTTTTCCGCCTCGCGCATGCGTAGGAAAGGCTTTCCGCGCCGGTGTGTACCGCTCTGCTTTTGTTTCACCCCTATTTTCCGACTTGGTTTTGCCCTCCTTCTATAAGCTTCCATTGTCGGACTCTTCCACTGAAGGGCAGAAATAGGGGGGTTTCCTGTGTGTGGAACAGCTTTTCCCTCACCCCTATTTAACTGGCTTGGGCTCGCCCTCCTTGCAAAGAATGGCAACCGCTGAGTGCCATGGTGCCCCGAAAGGGATGCTGGGAACGGTAGTCCAATTAGAGCATCCACTGCCATGCTATTCTTGAGGGGATTTTGGTACAGTATATGTAATTCAAATAAAAGCATCCACTGAGTGTAATGGTGCCTCTAAAGGGGATTCTGGGATATGTAGTCCAAATAAGAGCGTCCACTGAATGTAATGGTGCCCCTAAAGGTCATGACGAAGAGTAAGAGAGATGGATGGACTGCGCTGGCGAGAGAAGCTCTCTCGGTCTCTAGGAAACAAGGCGCGAAAGAAGGAAGCACAAAAAAACCCCAACACAAATGGAGGAAGAGTACAGTATAGGAAATCCAGACTTATGTATTGCAAAGGTGTAACATACATTCAGACACACTAATAGACAGACAAGCTGACAATTTCAAGGTACGAGAGGACTAGAGTCTGTCTCTAAACATCTAGTTAGGAAGGATTTCCCCTACAATTGATATTATACACACACACACACACACACACACACACACACATTTACACACATATATATAATTTAAATATAAAATATAATATAAATCTATAAATAAGGTATTTGTATTATTTAAGCAGATATGAATATGTACATTATTTAAAGATAA
>NW_024805477.1:0-4511 GCF_019175285.1 Sceloporus undulatus
AGTGATGGCTGGTGACCTGGAGGCTTTTGGCACCCTTTCTCTTGGCGGTGCTCTCAAAGGGTACTTGCAGGACCTCCCAACCCCCATAGTGCCCACCTGTGCCCAGGTGGAGATTCTGCGGGTTCTGCAAGGTGAGGAAGGGGATAGAGAGAGGGCACAGGGGGGCATTTGGGGCCCACTGTCATTCATTGCTCCCGCCAGGTCTTTCTCCTGTCCCATTGAAATATTCTATGATTCTATGATTCTATTCCCCTTAATGGAAGCTTCTGTGGACACAGCCCATGGGGAGGAGAAGGGAGCTGGTGGCCTTGGAAGTAGATTCTGGGAGTTGTGGTTCCCCGAAGTAACTTCTCCAGCCCCTGAGGGAGAAGCCAAAAGGGGGCAGCCTCCCAGTAGCCCTGGTTCTCCACTGCTCTCTTGACCCATACAGTTTCCCAGGTTCCCTCATTCTTCTCCCAGGATGTGAATGTGAATGCTTGCAGACAGAGAGAGGGCCACTGGGCATGGGCAGAGTGCCAGCCCCCCCGGGTAATTTTAACCCCCTTCCTTCCTCCCCTGCAGATGCTGCCCCTACAACGGATCTGGGCCACCAGCGTCAGCTACTCCTCTCAGCCCTGGAGCGTCCAGGGGTCCTGCCTGTCCCACACCTCCTCACCTTCCAGTTCCTCCTGTGCCATTTGGGCAAAGTGGCTGCCCACGCTGAGAGCAGTGGGCTCTGCCCACGGGTATTGGGGGAAATCTTTGGGCCTCTCCTGCTTGGTGTGGGCCCAGCCGCCAGGTGGGTGCTGGGTCTATCTCTCCGGGGAGGGAGGGGTTGGAAGCAATGTGACCACAGAGCACATGGCACCCTTTCCCCACATTTCCTGCTGCCCCTGACCTTGTTTTTAGCTGCTTTTGTAATAAGAAGTTGACCCCTGACATAGGGAGGGTGCCCTTTAGGAGTGGAAACATTTCCAAAAATATTTGGGGAGTGGGTACATGTTGAGGGGTTTCCCTCCAGCCCCTGAGAACGGCCCGTCCTTCCTTTGGACTTCCATTAAAGCTGACCAGTTTGCTTCATCCTCTTTGCTATGGGGAGGTTGTGGTTGGGGGAGAGGTGTGACAAGCTAGGAGGATGCAAATGGAGTGGTGCCATGGATGGGAGTATTTCTTTGCAGAGCCTGTGGAACTTGTGGCTACTATCTGGTGTGGCAAGAAAAGGGGAAGGGAGATTGATGTGTCCAGGGAGGCAGTGAATGGATATTGTGCACCTCCTGGGTGTGGCCATCAATGTCGTGTTTAGCAGAGGCATGTGTGGGGTAGGATGCCAACCCCAGTGCCCCAAACTTCACACTGCCTGCTCTTCCTTCCCCACAGCGCTGAGGTGACCCCCGAGTTCCCTGCCCTCTTCCTGCAGACACTTCTGCAGACCAAAGACCCAGAGGCAGACTTGCTCCCTCCAGGTAAAAAGAGGGGTGGGATCACCCCATGGGGGTCTCCTTGGGGATGGAAAGGGGGGCAAGAGGAGAAAGAAAAGTATGCTCTGGACCCAGGGGGGCAGAGGAGGGTGGGGAGAAGAGGATGGGAAGGCCAAAGCAGGGGAATAATACCTGTGCTTTCCTTTCTGAACTATGGGTCCCAGAATCCCAGTGGGATGGGGAGGGGGCTTATTTGCCAAGGTTGTTATTGTTGTTGTTTAAGGCCTAAAGGGGATGGGGAGGGGGCTAATTGGCCAAGGGTATTATTGTTAATATTATTATTATCATTATTACTAGAAAAGGACAATTTTTCAAGGTCCAGAGGGGATGGCTTATTTGTCAGGGGTGGTATTATTATTATTATTATTATTATATTATATTCCCCCACAAAAAAGTTGGAACTCAAAATGACATGCATTTTTTAAAAACAACAACACTTAAATAGACTTTAAATACAAATTTAAATACAAAAAAAACCCCAATTTTAAAGAAGGGAAAGTGGTTCTGTTTGGCCATCCCCACCCAACGGGCACCCTCTCTTACAGCTCTGCCCCCCAAGCCCCCAAAGCCAAAGGCAGCAGTGACAGCCACAGGACCCCTCCCCAACGGCGGCAACGGAATCCCCCTCCAGGATGCTGAGTGGTACTGGGGGGACATTTCCAGGTAGGAAGAGGGGGTGGGAGGCAGCTGGGGGGAGTGGGGGTGGGCATAATGCAATTTGGGAAATAGCCCCTGTTCAGAAAGACTCCAGAAAGTGACTGAGACTTTTGACATACACTCCTCACCCCACCCCATGCCTGCCTCGCAGGGAGGAAGTGAACGAGAAGCTCCGGGACACTCCAGACGGCACCTTCCTGGTGAGAGATGCATCCAGCAAGATCCAAGGCGAATACACCTTGACACTGAGGTGAGGGCAAGCT
This sequence comes from Sceloporus undulatus, assembly GCF_019175285.1. Taxonomy (NCBI): domain Eukaryota; kingdom Metazoa; phylum Chordata; class Lepidosauria; order Squamata; family Phrynosomatidae; genus Sceloporus; species Sceloporus undulatus. The sequence continues at coordinate 2,378 of NW_024805477.1, forward strand.
TTTGCAAAAGGATCGTCATGAAAATGGCAGCTTTGCTGCCGCACTGTTTTCCTCTTGGGTTTTAATTGCTTTTCATTCTGTTGATGTTTGATGCTGTTTTAATTGTGATTTTGCATGCTTTTCTATTGCCTTTTCTGCCTTTTTCGTAAGCCAGCTGGCATCCTAGCCTGGGAGAAGGGTGTGGGGTGCAAACGAAGGGATGATCTGTTGAAGTACATGAAAAGGTGTGCTCTATGTTGTTGAGATGTTTGCACGCACGCACGCCCTCACACATATATATGATTAAATTGACTGTGATTTTATGATAAAATAGATTATGATTCTAATGATTCTAAACGAGCTAAAACACTAAATCCTATTTAAAACTGTGTGTGTGTGTACAAACTGTTTTAGATAGGTTTTAGTTCTTTCATGTTTTTAACCCTGTTTTCATTCAATTCCGTTTTGACTTTCGTAAATGAGTCTTTCAGTTGGATCTTTTAAAATTATCATCAGCCGTCTTGGATCCCATTTTGGGCGAAAGGCCGGATAGAAGTTCAATAAATCAATAAGCAGATGGGCAGCCAGATAGGAGGTAGCCTAGTGCAAGAAGAGTCAGCTGTGCTGCTTTAATCAGTTGTAAAATAAGGTTTTAATTGCTTTTTGTTGTTTTAAACTTGGTTTTGTATGGGTTTTTTAAAAAAAAAAATTATACATAATGTGTTTTTATTGCATTTTCAGCCATTTTGTAAGCCAGCTGGCATCCCAGCCTGGGAGAAAGTTAGAATGCAAATAATGGTGTGTTGAAGTGTGAGGAGGGTGTGCTATATGCTGTGTTTATATGTAACTGTTGCTTTGACTGTTCTAATCATGTTTTTAATCATGTTGTCATTAAATTCTTTTTTTTAACTTAAATTGCTTCGTAATCTCTTGGTGAATTTACATGAGATTGCATCTTTAATCTTTAATATTAAATTAATATTTTCAATTAATATTTTGTTGGATTGGGAGAAGGTGGGATGCAAATAAAGGGATGGAGGGAGGATGGATGTCCAGGTGGGCCACTGATCCCGTGGAGGGATCAATAGCCATCCATGAACATTGGGGGGCAGCCGCCCCCAAGCATGACCCTTCTGTCCCCTGCTTTCCCCTGGCACCAACAGGAAAGGCGGCAACAACAAGCTGATTAAAATCTTCCACCGGGAGGGCAAGTATGGCTTCTCCGAGCCCCTAACCTTCGGCTCAGTGGTGGAGCTGATCACCCACTATCGTCACGAGTCGCTGGCCCAGTACAACGCCAAGCTGGACACCCGTCTCCTCTACCCTATCTCTAAGTACCAGCAGGTGAGGCAGGTTCTGCGGAGTCTGCAAGGGGTGCTAGCCAGACCCAGGGAGGGGAAGGGGAGCTGAATGACGTCTCCATGGCAGTCTACCCAGGGATTTTACAGGGAGGCAGGGAGCAAGGTTTTTGCTTGGTTTTGGACCCAGGTGGATCCGAAGGGGTCCTCAGTCAGAGCTGTTCTTATTACAAGGTGATCCAGGGTGGCAAAGGGGTCTGTTGGGGCCACTTCATAGCATTAAATGGAGCTCCCCATTTCCCAAGGCACCAGTTGTGGGAGGGGTACAATGTCTTCTCCTTGTGTGTGCTTACCAAAAGCTTGAAAAGGCTTGCTGGCCCATGTAAGGAGACAGAATACAGCAGCAGCCCTTGAACTGCAACTCCCAGCATCCTTCACTATTGGCTATATGTTATTAATAGGGGGACTTGTTGGAGTTTATGTTGTGTGGAGGGATGCAATGTCTTCTTCTCATGTATGTCTACCAGAAGCTTGAAAAATGAAAGGAGGCAAATGCAAAGGAACCCATGAAAGGAGACAGAATGCAGCAGCAGCCCTTGGATTACAACACCCATCATCTTTCACTGCTGGCTATATCCAATTATCAAGTGGGGAGGGGCTTGTTGGAGGCTTTATAAAAGGGAACTTCTTTGTCAGAGGCTTTGTTGACTGAAGTATGATTGCACTACAGTTCCCAGAATCAGCAGCTGGACTGGGCAGGGAGCGCTGGGGGCTGTACTCCAGAATGGTGCCTTGCCTGTGGCATGGATTTGGGAGTTGATCCAGTGAGATGAGCGCAGAAGCTATGCCAGGCTGAA
>NW_024805478.1:0-4510 GCF_019175285.1 Sceloporus undulatus
CTGCTTCGAGTCTCTTTGGAGGTATGCTATTTAAATGATGCATGGATCCTAAGAGTCTGGAGGTCACGCCAAAGCCACACTCCATTCCTAAGCACTGGAGTGCAGCTTCCAGATTCTTAGGACCCATGCATCATTTAAATAGCATACCTCCAAAGAGACTCGAAGCAGCTTTATTTTGGCAGTCTGTAACAGGCCAGAGAAACATTATATTATAACACAGGAATAACCTTCTGCTAGTTTAATTAGCAAGCTAGCACCTGAAATCAATTAGAGATACCTATTTCATATGCAAAAACAAGTAGAGAATACAGGTTTGTAAAAGTTTGATCTACCTTCCTCAGTGCATATTTTGGATCATCAGGAAGCACCATTATTATCTTGCCATCAGGATACTCTGCTAAAATTCTCTCTTTTTTCCAGCCCTAAAAAATAATAATAATACTAAACACACATGCTTTTACATTGCTTAATCCATTGTTTACATCTTTCTTTTCTTGCAATACAGCTGTAAAACATTCTACATTTGCCCAGCAAGTAAAAATCCTAATTTGGTTGTTTCACTTATAGAAATGAACAGTCATACAGAAGCTTATATAACACATACAAAAAATAGTAGCAAACTATTTATGAATGTGTTTTATAGTATAGAGTTCTCCCTCTCTCTTGTTTTATGTCCTGAACAAGCCAAATATAAATTAGCTTAGAAGTGGCAGGCACACTCTGTCAACCATACTGATTCCCAAAAGCAATACAGAGCAAATATGTGCACAATATAGGTGTAGTATGCATATACACATGCACGCACACATACACACACACTATAGAGTATATATATATTCTAGCCGCTAATTAATACATATATGTATGTATAATAAAGTTTTTTAAAGAAAGAATGAAGTGTTTCTTTAACACAGTTACCTCCACAGTACATAAAATATGTACAGTCTAATATTTTGGCATGCAAAAGACCTCCAGGAGGCTTTCAGTGAACTGAATGGCATGCAATGGTTCAAAATAAGGAGTCACTTATAGTGTCATTGATTTAACTATCATAGTCACAAAAATGAGACTATAAAAAGAATAACTACCTTCTAAGAACCTAAGGGGGAAAGTTGCTACGCTGTGTGTATCTGAAGTTAAACATACTCAAAAATGAGGTAATTAACTCTTCTTCAGATCCACACTGATGGTGATTAATGAGCAGAACCTGCATGGAAAAAACAAAACAAAAAGCCACTTAAGTCTATTAAGATGGGATTTATTCAAAAACTAGAATTTATGTTGCTCAGAAAAGACTACCCAAAGTAGTTATTACAGAAGGAATAAAGTAAGTATAGACTAATTAAATCTGCAAACCTGACTGGTTATATGAACCACTTTTATAGTGGAGGAGAGGGGAAAAGAATCTCATTGTCCCCTAAATTTAAACCATGGCTAAAAGTGTTCACATCAAACATGTTTTCAGTGCTACATACTAGTTTACTGTCCAGTTTCAAGAAAATACATTAAACTTATGATATCAACAACTGACATCAGATGCAGGCTCTTTAAGACAACACTACTAGGAACAAGCAGAATTAAACGTCATCAGTACATTTGATTTTCTATCACCAATGATTCTCAAGGCAGATTACTGGAAATACTGGCAAAGTATATGTGTTTACAAAAGAAACTCCTCAAAATATATTACATGTTTTTCTCTCCACTTTTAGATTTGATTCATTCACACTGACATCAATATTGGGAACCCTGGAATAAAGCTCGAAGTGTCAGATTACATACAAGGCCAGGCTGTTTTAGGCATTGAAATGTCTTGCTCTCTGTAATGGGTTATATACAGGATTACTGCTGAAGATTATTCATAAACTATTTATAGTTCAGAATATGGTAGCTAGGTTTTTAATAAGGATTCAGCTTTATGAAGCTGTTAAGCTGATGCTAACTGCATTTAATCCCACTCATTTTTGGCCACAACTGAAAGTGCTGCTCCTGACCCTTCAGAGCTTGGGGCCAGAATTCTAACAGGACACAGGTATTCATATATAGCTGCCTCCATTTTGAAATCAGAGGCATTTTTCATTGTTTACCTTATTTGAGGTAAATGACAGTGCCTTGGCTTTGGAATACTTTCTCTTGAGAGCCTCATCTGGTGAGCACTTTGGGGGTCTTTCTGTTATCAGGAGATTGTAGTTATTTTTCATGATTTGTTAATGTTTTAACTTTTATTGACACGCTTATTAGGAAACTGCTTTTATAGACTTGCTGTTTTAAGTTCATATAACGTTTATTTTACTGTGTATCTAAATCAAGTGCGCCCACGCCAACCGCAGACTTGCCACCCATGGATCTCTGAGCTTCCATGGACAGCAAGCCCTGGGTTTTTCAATGGGCACATATGCACACAGCTGTGCACATGGGCACAAACATGTATGCGTGCCCATTGAAAAGAACTGGACTGCAGGTCCTGCGTTTTTTGTTATCAGTGGGGAGGGGTTCCGGAACCAATCCCCCATGAATAGCAAGGGGCTACTGTACATAAGACAGAAACAAATGTCTGCACTCCTACTTACATGGAGTCCACTAAAATCAACTGTATTCACTTTCAAATAAACTTAATGGACTGCAGAGTAAAAAGTGAACCAGGGATATAACTTGGATTCAAGTAATTTACAAAATGGAATGCACATAAAAATTCTGTAATATCACAGGCCTAGTTAGATTTGCATAAATCCATCCACAACCCTTTGACACTGCAATTTTAGCTGGAAACAAAATGCTTATTAAGTAAAATTCCTAAATTCTTTTGGTAATGGAATGCTAACATGCCTGACAGATAGGCTGTAATACCCAAAAAAAGGGTGGTGGTGGTGAATCTCACAAAAATGGCAGAGAAACCAAAGACAAAAATACACCCCACTAGGGATTTATTACAACAGAAGTGGGGAAATATTAATTTCCACCAGGGAAGCCAAAACCTCAATCCATCCCAGGTTCCAATCATTCATTCATCCAAGCATCTTCCATTGCTCCATCCCCAGCCCTGATTTCATATATGCTCTAGATTGGTTTTTTTCGCTGGATCTCTTTCTCCGTAGTAATCTTTTGTAAATAAAATGCAGAAAGTACAATAAGCTGCATTGTCTTGCATGAGGGTTCAATGTATAATAAAACCATCAATATGAAAAAAGAAACCCTAAGACAGATGGGGGAGGGGGTATACATTCATATATCATTACATTCACAGGTAGATCTAAATCAAATATTGAATTTATATACTATCTATAAATTTAAGTAGCTTGGCAAGTTCAGTTCAGTTATCCTGGAGGTCTTACCAACATCACTACAAAGTATGGAAGGTAACAGGTATGATAAAGAAAACAAACTTCACTGGTTCTAATTCAGCTTACAGGGGTATATTAACCTAATTATAATTCTGTGTGGTAGGTAATTTTTACAAGTAAAATTTAGACTATGTAAAACTTAGTATTTTCTATTAACCACACAACATTCATATATGCACGAAATATTCATATGGCTCCATTTTATTTGTGCTTTTACTTCTGATATATACAAAGTACACACCACAACAGAAAATGTATACATGGCATCATAGAGAAACTACTGGCAATCTTGGATAATGCTCAGTACGAGGCAATATATAATAATATTACTTCACAAGAGGAAAAACTTGGCCTAAAATGTTTTAATGACTCTCAAGCACTCAGAACATTTCTAATGTGATTTCACTCTTGCCTACAACATTTTAGTTCCTGTAATATGCTGTACCAGGCTTTAAACAAAATTCTGGTTAACCCATAGCAAAAGCATCAAAATTTGTGTACTGAAAAATAATTTTAAATTTTCTTACCACATATTTTACAGCACTTATAAACTGGTTATGAAAGAGTATGTGCTGAGTTTCATCCTCAGGATTTGAAGCAGTATAGAGCATTCCACAAATACTGCAGGAAATAGCTCCAAACCGTTTTTGTCCTGCATCCTATATTATAAAAATTAAATATTTTGTTAATACAAGAGTAATATGTTACATAAAGAACACATTATTTTATTAAAAAAATACACAGTTCACAAATATCTTTAGACTCTATCCTGCTAAAAGATACAGTTTTATATTTGGCAGTAAACAACATTCATAGTTTGTGCAACTCATAAATGTCCCTCCCAATCCTCCTTAATTTTAAAACAACATTTAAAAAAAATGATCACCATAAAACCAAAGAAAAAGAACACATTTGAAGGTTCATGTATTTTGTTTAAAATAATACATAAGTTGAACATTTAATAATAATAATAATAAATTTTATTTATATCCCGCCCTTCCATGGATATGATCAGGGCGGCGTACAAAATTTTAAAAAACATTACAATGCAAAGTTAAAATCCAATAATCAGTTAAAAACATTACTGCAAAACAGGAACAGGAAAACAGTAAAATAAAAAAGCACATGGCAGGGGCAAAAAATAAAATAAAGATTAAACATCGATCCAG
>NW_024805479.1:0-4510 GCF_019175285.1 Sceloporus undulatus
TCAAAGAGTGCTACCAACTTGCACTTGGTGCATGTGAAGTTCTCCACTTCTGTAGGCAAGAAGAGAAACATCCCACAAGAGTTGCAGGTGACTGCGGCAGATCCCTCATTGTCCATACTGCAAAGTCTTTAGTAATGACTGAAACAGGACTGTGGGCTTCCTCCTCAAAAAAATTCTCTGGTAAACACCAATGTTAAGGCCCCTGATGACTTGGCCTTTTCACCAGTCTGTGGAAGCGAGCTCAATCTACTGGGAATACAGCTTCATAGAGATGCCCAGGCTGCTCCCTTGTTCTGAAGGGAAGTTTCTGACTCATTTCCTTTGAGCAAGAAACCCCTGAAAGTCTTTTTTTTAAAAAGGGAAAAGTTTAAAGGAGAACTTCTAAAAACTGAAGTTCGCTGTTTCTCTGCTGCCTCTGCTATATTTTCCTTGGTTGAAAACAAAAATCGAATGGTTCGTGTCTCTGGGAGGAGACTCCACCCCTGAGTGACTGACAGATGTGATTCACGGAGGCTCCACCCCTTCAGCAACAAGCACACTCTTCCAAGAGTTTTTTTAAACATTCAAACACTCACCACTGAAAATGGCTGCCCAGAAACTGCTCTCCTTCTCCTCTCTGTGGCAGGATCTGACTAGGCTGCAAGGGCAAACCTCATCCAAAAGCTCCAAAGGGTGTTAAAAAGCATGCAAGAGCAGAGGAAGCCAGCTGACCACCACCTTGCCATTACTCTCTTCCCATTTAGGGCATGAGGAAAGCAATGTGGTATCAATGCTTGTCTAAAGTGATGAGTGAGAAAGTGGGGTCTAGATAATGCCCATCTTTTGCTTTCACCTGTCTGCATCTTTCTTTGTTCCAGCCTCCTGTTCCCTTCTTACCTGCAGAGTTTTAGTGATTTGACAAACCCATGTTTTTCTTTTCGCTCATTGAGAACTTGATGAGAATTTAAAAAAAAACATTCATTTCCCAAGTCCGGCTTCCAAAAGGGGATTTTGTCTCTCCCTGTCAGCAGATTTCCCGAATGACAATAAAAGACGAGTCGAATAATTACGCTAATTACTTTGCATTTCAAACTCAATTACCATCTCAAAAGGAAGTTTGGCAGAGGTTTAAAGAACATTTCTATGCTTAAAAAAACCTGAAGGCACACACACAAAAGGGGAAAAAAGCCCAGTCTCAACAAATAAACTGTGATTGAAGCCTCAGCAAGAAATGCTAGAGTTGGGGGGTCCTCAAGGACCATCCAGTCCAACCCCCTTCTGCTATGAAGGAATACATAGGAATACATGGGATCCTAGAGGACATGTAGTCTGACCCCTGTTCAACATAAGGTATTCCTTCTCCTAGATATTCCTTCATGGTAGAAGGGGGGTGGATGAGCCTTGGGAATCCCTTCGAATGCTAGGTTTTATCCATGGCAGTATTCCTGCCATTGCACCCCACCCCACCCTTCTTCTCTTTTGTGAGGGACACTCTCTCTCAGCCTCAGAGGCAGGGCATGGCCAACTCTCTTTCTGCACCTTTCCCATGGTGATGCTTAGGTCATGCAACAACAACAACAACAACAACAACAACAACAATAATAATAATAATAATAATAATAGACAAGGAGAGTGCAGAACATCCATGAGCAAGAGAGTGTGACTTACCCAATGTCATCCTGTGGAGTTAGATGGCTGAGCTGGGATTACACTCTAGCCTCCCAGTTCACCATAGAAATTCACTGGCTGACCTTGGTCAAGTCACAGGCTCTCAGCTTCAACTCCAACTCCTAGGTATTCCTTCATGGTAGAAGGGAGGGGGAGGGTTGGATGACCTGGGAATCCCTTCGAATGCTAGGTTTTATCCATCATGGCAGAATTCCTGCCATTGCACCCCACTCTGCTCCTTCTTGAGGATTCCTGCTTGGCAGAAGAGCCTTGCCATTTGGCACCTCACCCCACCCCTCCCCTTCTCATTTGTGAGGGTCACACTGTCTCAGCTTCAGGGGCAGCCCATGGCAAAACTCCTCTTTATGCCGAGAATACCCTTGGTTTGTCACATCTTCCAGTGACATCCTGATGTTGAACAGGGGTCAGACTGCATGTCCTCTAGGATCTCATGTATTCCTATGTATTCTTTCATAGCAGAAGGGGGTTGGACTGGATGGTCCTTGAGGAACCCCCCAACTCTACCATTTCTTGCTGGGGCTTCAATCACAGTTTATTTGTTGAGGTTGTCCCCCCCTTTTTTTGTGTGTGGGTGCCTTCAGGCTTTTTCAAGCAAAGGAATGTTCTTTAAACATCTGCCAAACTTCTCTTTGTCACCCCCACCTCCTTCTTCTCTTCTGTGAGAATTTGAACGGCACACAAAATGCTCCTTCCTTTTGTTCTCTTTTGTCTTTCAAAGCAAAGCTGTGAGTGAGCAAAGATGGGGGGGGGGAATCACCCTAACAAAGGAAAGAGCCTCTGGTAAAAGCCAGAATGAATGGTAGCTTTGCTTAAGCAATAATACCCAAATCCTGGCCATCGAATTGTCAGCAGAAAGTCTCATCTCTTCACGTCATTTGGAAATGATTAAAAATCAAAATTCTTACTCATTCATCGAGAAGGGTTCAGAATTTCTGCCCTTTAAAATGCTTTTGAAATTTCAAATAATAGATATTTCTACTGTTTTTCGAATTTTGAAGAATATTCTTTACATCACTAGTTTACTGCCTCCTTCTCTCCTTTTCTCAAGAAGTCTTCTTCTTCCCTTTCTCTGGGAAGGAGTATCTATGGGGCTCCCAATCCCAACAATGGATGCTAGTTTATACTCACTTTTCTAAGCAGGTTTAAATCAACTTCCTTTATCTATTGCCCTTTGAATCCTAAAATTGATTTTCTGAGACAATAAAGGGAAGCTTTCTCTTTTTAGTTTATAAGCGCATCTAGGCCCGTTACAAACGGGCCTTTGCGGTGCCCCCGTCACGTGCTAGGGGTTGGCCAAGGACCTAGCGTCCATACCGGCCTCACCCCTAGCACGTGACGAGGGTGTAAAGATGGCGGCGCCCTATATACATGGGCGCCACCATCTTTACGTGCTGGACGCTTAGCATCTGCACATCGCACTCCAGATGTGACGCCACAAGTGAGCGAGTAGCACCTTGCAGTGTCCCATCTGGGGCGCAAGAAGAAGCTCCATTCTGGCGCTTCTTCTTTGCTGCGTCTGGGATCCGCATGGTTTGGCTGCTGCGGTTCCTGGATGCAGCAACCGGCGGCGGCGGCAGAGCGCTGCTTTTCGGTGGTTTGTAACCTGCCCTAGAGTAATTTTTTGTAATTCCTACCACAAGCCCTTTTAGCTCTAACCACACTCTACTTTTCTTCATTTGTTGTTGTTAACTGCCCTTGACTTGGCCCCAACTCATGGCGACTCTGTGGATGAGATGCTTCCAAGACTCCTTATGCTGCATGTTTCTGGTCATTTTTTGCAAACCCATACCTGTGATCTCCTTAATAGAGTTCATCCATCTAGCATGTGACCTTCCTCTCTTTCTACATTCCTCCATCTTTTCTTGTTTTTCCCAAATAGTGATGCCTTATAGGTACCAACTTATCCTACAGACTATGAAAGGAGGACTGTCCACTACGTGGACATATCTAATCTAGTTTGTCTATTCACCTATTTATTTTTGCTCCATTTTTAAGTTATTGAATGATAAATGTGTACAAATAATAGTTCTTAGAGGGAAAAGCAGGACATATGTTTATTGAGATATGGCATTGCTTTTGTAAATAATACAGCTGATATATTCTAAAACCACTGAGGGGTTCAGCAGAAATAATGGAAAGATTTATTACTGGATCCCTGATATTTTAAATATCAATCAAAATACTGGTAGACCGATCAAAACGCATCTGCGAACCCCACTTCATGGAAGATGAACTGAAGCGCTTGGACCGGGCTCTACAGGCTAATGGTTATTTCAGCTCAGACATCAGAAGGACTGTCAAGCCCAGAAAAACCCAGAGAAGTGAAGACAAGCAGCCACCCAAAGGGATGGTATTTTTACCATACATCAAAGGAGTCACAGACAGAATAGGCAAAGTGGTGAGGAAACACAACCTGCAAATGGTTTACAAACTGACGAAGAAAATCCAGCAAATGCTTCGCTCAGCCAAGGACCAGAGAGACCCTCTCACAGCTGCAGGAATTTACCGCATACCACGCAGCTGCGGACAAGTCTACATAGGGATCACCAAACGCAGTGTGCAAACAAGGATCAAGGAACATGAGAGACACTGCAGACTGGGCCAGCAAGAAAAATCAGCAATAGCAGAACATGCTCCAAACCATCCTAGGCATAAAATACTGTTTGAAGACACTGAAATTCTGGACCATGCCAACCACTACCATGTCAGGATGCACAGGGAAGCCATTGAAATCCACAAACACCTGGACAATTTCAACAGGAAAGAGGAATCCCTTAAAGTAAACAAGGTTTGGCTACCAGTCCTGAAAGATAGCAAGATAAAGACAAATGCAAATGAGAAA
>NW_024805480.1:0-4510 GCF_019175285.1 Sceloporus undulatus
CTTCTCTTAAATTTAATGAGAAGAATTAAATTAAAATTAATTAAAATAAAATCCTTGCCTCAAGAAGAAGAGCCCTCCCTCCATGACATCATCATCAGACCTGAGAGGGAGTGAAAAAGAGAGGCCCAACTTCCATCAGGCCTAACTGTGAATGTACTCACTTTGCTCTCTTTAATTTTATTGTATTTTATTTATTTATTGTATTTTATTTTCTTTATTTTTACTGTTGTAACCCGCCTGGATTCCTTGTGATTGGGTGGGCTATAAATAAATCTATTATTATTATTATTATTAATTATATGTATATATGTACATACACTGAGTCCTGGCAGCAAAGATTTCAGACTCCTATTGCACATAAAGCCAAGGTCCAAAACACACTCCAGAAACAATCCAGTTTGAGACTGCTTTAGCTGCCCTCAGTGCTAGGATTTGTAGTTTATAGTGGCACCAGAACTCTCTGACAGAGAAGGCTCAATGTCTCACAGAACTACAGTTCCCAGAATTCCCCAGCACTGAGCCAGGACAGTTAAAGCGGTTTCAAATGGGTTACTTTCTGCTGTGCACTTTGGACCTTGGCTTCCTTCTCATATTGTGGATGTTGCTCTTGTATGCCTCCCAGTCATTTCCAATTTATGGCAACCTCATCCTGGGGTTTTCTTGGCAAAATTTCTTCAGAGGGGTTTGCCTTTGCCATCCTGTGAGGCTGAGAGAGTGTGACTTGACCAGAGTCACCCAGTGGGTTTGCATGGCTCAGCCAAGATTTGAACCCTGGTCTCAGAGAATGCTCCAATGCTCAGAATGCTCCAGGGCTTCCTTGCATGTGCTGTTGTTTTTCTCTCTCTTTTTCTGCCCCCAGTGAAGTAGTAGTTGTGAATTTGGGTCTTGGAGTTGTGCTGATAGGTATGTCAAAATGTCCTACATTTTGAGCATGACCGAGAAACAGGAATTTATATTGTCTTTTATTAATGTTTTTGGCTTCTAGTTGGTGGTGTCCTCCATTTTCTTGAATGTCCTACAATTTGTCCTACAATTTATCCTACATCATGTCCTACATTTTTCCTACACTTCGAGGGGCTATGGGGGGTGCTAAAATATTTTTCGCCTAGGGTGGCCAGAGCCGGCCCTGTCAGCGCAACTGCTGGGGTCCAACAACCCTTGTCAGCAACTCATAGATGTTTATCACACTATGCTCTTAAAGAGGTACTATTCCAGTGTGACTCCTCTAGCAGCCTCCTGTTGCATGCTGGGATTGGCAGTTTTAAGGAGCTGAACTTCTCTGCCTGAGAATTCTAAATATCCCTCCTTAAAACTGCCAATCCCAGCATGCAACAGGAGGCAGCTAGAGGAGTCACACTGGAATAGTACCTCTTTAAGAGCTCGTCTGATAAACACCATAGAATCATAGAATTGTAGAGTTGGAAGAGACCGCAAGGGCCATCCAGTCCAAACCCCTGCCATGCAGGAAATCCAAATCAAAGCATCCCTGACAGATGGCCATCCAGCCTCTGTTTAAAGACCTCCAAGGAAGGAGACTCTATCACCCTCCGAGGGAGTGCATTCCACTGTCGAACAGCCCTTACTGTCAGGAAGTTCCTCCTAATGTTCAGGTGGAATCTCTTTTCCTGTAGCTTGCATCCATTGTTCCGGGTCCTGTTCTCTGGAGCAGCAGAAAACAAGCTTGCTCCCTCTTCAACATGACATCCTTTCAAATATTTAAACAGGGCTATCATATCAAACGAGTCCTGGGGTTAAATCAGACCCTTGGAGCAGAGCTGGCAAAGGAATGATGGAAGCTGATGCTCATTGGCTCCCAGAGTCCAATTGGGATGACAGCAACTGGATGTCTTCCAGGAACTGCAGCAATGCAGGAACCTCCAGGGACACACAGCAAACCGATGCTGTAGCTTCTTCTGATGAACCACCAGAGAAACAAAAGTCCCTAAAGTGCTCTTTATTAACAGTGCTATAATACAAAACTAGATCTCTCAAACTCCACAACATACCAATCCAAACTCCTACTACAAACCCACACCACACCCTTGCAACCCCTGGGTTTATATAGACTCCAGACCATGTGGTCTCCCAAACCCAGTGAGTTCAGGTGTGTAGCCATGCCATGTGTCTCCTCTGCAATCCAGACACATGTTTCATCATCCATGGCTATGTGCACTTGGACATTGAAGTGTCCTTGGCCCAATGAGCATCAGCTGTGGATGATCAGCCTTGCCACTGTGCTGAATGCTCATGGCCAAACACACACACATCAAGCATTTCCCTGTGTGCTGTGTTTTAACCCTTCAAATCCTGACAGGCCCTGCCTGAAGATAATGGAGCAGAGGACAGATTAGGGGAATTTCAGCACAGAGTAAGTAAAGAGATAGTACAGGAATATCTGGTTAATCTAAACGAATATAAATCTCCAGGACCAGGTGAACTACATCCAAGGGTATTAAAAGAACTGGCAAATGTAATATCAGAGCAATTGGCAATAATCTTTGAGAACTCTTGGAGAACAGGAGAAGTCCCAGCAGAATGGAGGAGGGCAAACATTGTCCCTATCTTCAAAAAGGGGGGGAAAGAGGATCCAAACAATTATTGTCCAGTTAGTCTGACATCAATACCAGAAAAGATTCTAGAGCATATCATTAAACAGAGAGTCTGTGAACATCTAGAAGGCAATGCCATAATCACAAAAAGTCAACATGGGTTTCAGAGAAACAAGTCATGCCAGACAAATCTTACCTCTTTCTGTGATAAAATTAGCAGCTCGGTACATGAAGGGAATGCTGTGGATATAGTATATCTTGATTTCAGTTAGGCCTTTGACAGGATTCCCCATGACATTCTTGCAAACAAATTAGTGAAATGTGGGCTTGACAAGTTAATTGTTACATGGGTTTGTAATTGGTTGACCGACCGAACTGAAAGGGTGCTCAACAATGGCTCCTTTTCAACCTGGAAAGAAGGTTGGGCCCAGTGCTATTCAACATCTTTATCAATGACTTGGATGACAGAATTGGGGGTATACTTATCAAATTTGTAGATGACACAAAATTAGGAGGAGTAGCTAATACCCCTGAGGACATGATCAAACTTCAGAATGACCTTAATAGAATAGAAGGCTGGGCCAAAGGTAACAAAATGAATTCCAACACAGAGAAATGTAATGTACTGCACTTAGGGCGGAAGAGAAGGTTAAGAGGTGATATGATAGCCCTGTTTAAATACTTGAAGAGGTGTCATATTGAGGAGGGAGCTAACTTGTTTTTTGCTGCTGCAGAGACTAGGACCCAGAGCAATGGATGCAAGCTACAGGAAAACAGATTCCACCTCAACATTCAGAGGAACTGACTGAAAGTAAGGGCTGTTCAACAGTGGAACACATTCCCTCGGAGTGTAGTGGAGTCTCCTTCCTTAGGGTCTTTAAATAGAGGCTGAATGGCCATCTGCTATGTATGTTTTGATTTAGATTTCCTGCATGGCAGGGGGTTGGACACGGTGATGACTAAAATTTCTTCACTGGATTCTCTCCAGATCTTTTTCTCAGTGTGGGATATCAAAAGCTGAAGCAATCATTAAACAATGGCTGATAGATATGGCGCAATAGCTGGACCTAACTAGCACCCCATCTTTTATTGATATCTGGCAACACCTGTGACATATTTAGCAAAGCTCAAAGTACCAAAGAACGAGAGAGTCTTTATTTTAGCTTGATGCCATGTATGATGCACACTTCTCTGGTAACCACTATGTTTTGTTTGTTTGTTTGTTTGTTTTGGATGACAGCACCCTGGGCCTTTTACCCCCCCCCCCCAGCTGCCACCAAATTATCACAGATCCTTTTGAAAAGCTTTGTTTAAAAAGGCTTTATAATGGTAACATGGATGTATATTCAAACTGCAGACAAACTTTTACTAAATTAATATCAAAACTTTATTAAACAGATGTTCCAAACAAGAATCATAGAATCATAGAGTTGGAAGAGACCACAAGGACCATCCAGTCCAACCCCCTGCCATGCAGGAAATCTCAATCAAAGCATCCCCGACAGATGACCTCTGCTTAAAGACGTTCAAAGAAGGAGACTCCACCACTCTCTGAGGGAGTGTGTTCCACTGTCGAACAGCCCTTACTGTCAGGAAGTTTCTCCTAATGTTGAGGTGGAATCTCTTTTCCTGGAGCTTGCATCCATTGTTCCGGGTTCTGTTCTCTGGAGCAGCAGAAAACAAGCTTGCTCCCTCCTCAATATGATATCCCTTCAAATATTTAAATAGGGCTATCATATCACCTCTTAACCTTCTCTTCTCCAGGCTAAACATCCCCAGCTCCCTAAGCCATTTCTCATAGGACATGGTTTGCAGACCCTTCACCATTTTGGTCACCCTCCTTTGGACACACTCCAGTTTCTCAACATTTTTTTTAAATTTTGGTGCCCAGGTGAGGCCTGACCAAAGCAGAATACAGTGGCACTATTACTTCCCTTGATCTAGACACTATACTTTTATAG
>NW_024805481.1:0-4510 GCF_019175285.1 Sceloporus undulatus
CTAGATGAGGTGACCACAGACTGGCTTACTGGCAATGCGGACGCTGCAGAAGCCGACTGGCCTTCTGGGCTCTCTGTGCGAACAGAGCTCTCTATAGTTGATCTGAAAGTGTATTTGAAATTGTTTTAACAATGTTTTAAAAACTGTACAGTTACTGTGCAATTATTATTTTATCAATTTTTGTATTGGTCAATGACCAAATAAATTTTACTCTCTCTCTTTCTTTGGCTTTGCTTCGCGAACGAAGATTCAGGAAGGACTCGTGATCCCACACTTTGTACAAGCGCATTGGTCACTAAAAAGGCCAATCCAGGATAAACAGGTCCAATTGCACAAAGCACAGTGGAAAGTCTCCTTGGGTGATGTTTCCAGGTTGCGGTTCTTTCTGCGTTGTCGTTTCTCTTCAAGACTCATTCATTCGGCGTGAGTTTTCAAAAAAGGCTGCAGCGTTATGGATAGTGCGTCTCCATGCCTCCCGATGCGAGGCCAGGGAGGACCATTGTTGGTGATCTATCTGGCCAAGCCTGAGATGTTGTTTCAGGGAGTCCTTGTATCTCTTCTTTGGGGCGCTCCTCTTATGCTCTTCACCATAGAATACTATTTTGGGGAGGCGATGGTCCTTCATCCTAGAACCATGTCCTGCCCAGCGCAGCTGCGTCCTCAAGAGCATGGCCTCAATGCTGGTGATCCCTGCTTCTCAAGGACAGCAACATTTGTCACATAGTCAGTCCAGTGTATGTTTAGAATTGTGCGTAAACAACGCTGATGAAAGCGTTCAAGGAGTCATAGGTATTGGCCATAGGTGACCCATGTTTCAGACCCATAGAGGAGAACAGACAGTCCAATGGCTCTGTACACACTGATTTTTGTGCTTCGCCTCAAGTGTTTGTTACTCCAGACTCTTTTGTGAAGCCTCCCAAATGCGCTATATGCCTTTGCCAGTCTGTGATCGATCTCTTTATCAATCTTGGCATCTGAGGAGATGATGCTTCCCAGGCAGGTGAACTGCTGGACGGACTTAAGCACAGATGTGCCTACGGCGATGTGGGGATGGTAGTGTTCTTCCTGAGGTGAGGCTGGTAGAGAACTTGCGTTTTCTTCAGACTGACTTCCAGTCCAAAGAGCTCTGCAGCTGTAGCAAAGCAAGATGTGAGGCGCTGCAGAGCTGCTTCTTTATGGGCAACGAGGGCAGCATCGTCAGCAAAAAGCAGCTCACGGACTAGATAGTTGAGAGTCTTAGTGCGGGCCCTCAGGCGGCTTAAGTTAAACAGGCTACCATCAATACGGTAGCATATATAAATGCCGTCTTCCTCTTTGAGATCTGTCAGCACAACTGCTGGGTCCAACAACCACTGACAGCAACTCAAACAATTCATGTGGTTAAATCCGACCTTTTTTGAAGCAGAGCTAGCAATTTTGCAGCAGATACGTGGTTCCAAAGTCAGTTGAGATAACAGCAGCTGGATGTCTCCCAGGAACTGAAGCAATGCAAGAACCTCCAGGGACACTTAGCAAACCGATGCCAGGCTCCTTCTGATAAACCCCCAGAGAAGCAAAGTCTCCCAAGATGCTCTTTATTCACAGTGCTATAATGCAGGTACAGATCTCTCCAAACTCCAAAACGCATATCAAACCAACTCCAACTAACAAACCCACAAGCTATCACTTGCAACCCTTGGGTTTATATAGACTCCAGACCATGTGGTCTCCCAAACCCAGTGAGTTCCTGTGTGCAACCATGACAAGGGTCCCCTGTGCAATCCAGACACCTTGTTTCATCATCCATGGCTACGTGCAGCTAGACACTAAAGTGTCCCTGAGCCTATGAGCATCCGCTGTGCTCCCTCTGCTGAATGCTCATGGTCAAACACACACACACATCAAGCACTTCCCCGTGTGCTGTTTTTAACCCTTGAAACTCTAACAAGATCTGCCATAGCCCTTTGGAGCATCATGCTGAAGAAGATGGTAAATAGAGTTGGAGCGAGAACACAACCTTGTTTCACACCGTTAGTTATTAGAAAGGGCTCTGAGAGAGGATTGTCATATCTGACATGACCTTGCTGGCCTCCATGTAGCAGGATGATCATTTGGAGGAATGGGGGGGAGCATCCTAGTTGTATACACACACACACACACACACACACACACAATTACATGTGTGTGGGGGGGTGGAAGACACTTCCCATCATCCCCAAACCACGCAGAGGTTGGGGAAGGTCTCCCTGCAGCCTGTCTGAGCCCTTGGGCCCCTCAAGCCCCTTTCTGAAAATCCCCAGAATCCTTGAGCCCTCCCAGGCAATGGCCATGTAGGTTGGTTGGGGGGTGATGGGACTTGTGGTCCAAAGCTAAGAAGTCCCTGAAGTAGCTAAAGGTGCCAACAGCAACCCCATTCTTCTTCCTATTGTTGTCCTGGAGCGCTCTTGCCGTCACCAGAGGGCGCTCCGAAAGGAGGACTGGGCAGCTTTTGGACTACAATTCCCATAACCCCCAGTGAAAACATGGCCTCCACCCCTGAGAGTCAGAGGATGATGGGAATTTCATTCCAAAGCCTTTTCAGGGGTTCCAAGGCACAGAAAGGCTGGCTTTTAGGCATTCCCCAGCCTTCTGCATCGTCTGAGGATGATGGGAACTGTCCTCCAAGGCCCCCTTTTAGCGGATTTTAGGATCCTGGGGGTAGAGACTTTGAATGAGGCAAAACCCCTCAGAAATAGGCAGCCAATCAGAGCACAGGAAAGGTCAGGTGAAGCGAATGGAGTCAAACACATACATAATATTACACACAAGGTTATGTGTATGTATACACACACACACACACACACAATTATATATACAAAGTTATTTCGTATATACAGTTGTCCCTCCGTATTCGCTAGGGTTAGGGGAACAAGACCCCCGTGAATATGGAAAATCCACTAATAACAAAAACATTGTTTTTACCTGAGAGAACACCTCTCTAGGAATCTCTAGGTCCTCCAGTGCAACTCTGTGGTCAATGTCCAACATACACTGACCATAGAATGGCACTGGAGTAGCTGCAAATGGTCTTTCAGTTCAACTTTTAAAGTTGACCACAGAGTTGCACTGGAGGACTTAGACAGTCCTAGAGAGAACATATTAATCAAATCCGTGAATAATCAAATCCGCAAATATCAAAGACACAAATATGGAGGGATGTTGTTCCAGGGAGTCCTTGTGTCTTTTCTTTGGGGTGCTCCTCTTACGTTGACCCCTGGACAGAGTATTATTTTGGGGGGTGATGGTCCTCCAGGTGATCCCTGCTTGCTCAAGGACAGCAACATTTGTCACAGTCCAGTGTATTTTTGTGCTTTGCCTCAAGTGTTTGTATACACACACACATACATATAATATATACAAAGTTATAAATACACACACACATATATATAATTAAATATATTTACACACACATATATATACATACCAATATTACACACTCTCCTTTTGAAATGCTCCAGTTTCTCCACATCCTTCTTGAATTGTGATGCCCAGAACTGGACACAATATTATTTCAGATGGGGTCTGACCAGAGCAGAATACAGTGGCACTGTTACTTCTCTTGATCTAGACACTATACTTCTATTGATGCAGCCTAAAATCGCATTGGCCTTGTTTGCTGCTGCATCGCACTGTTGACTCATGTTCAACTTGTGGTCTACTTGGACTCCCAGATCCCTTTCACATGTTGTCTCCTTAAGCCAGGTTCCCCCATAATCCTATATCTGTGCATTTTGTTTTTCTGCCTTAAGTGCAATACCTTATATTTCTCCCTGTTGAAGTTCATTTTGTTAGCTTTGGCCTAGCTTTCTAGTCTATTCGGGTCATTTTTAATCTTGATCCTGTCCTCTGGAGTATTAGCTGTTCCTCCTAATTTGGTGTCATCTGCAAATTTGATAAGTATGCTCCCAATTCTGTCCTCCAAGTCCTTGATAAAGATGTTGAATAGCCCTGGGCCCAGGACAGAGCCCTTGGGACCCACTGGTCACTTCCCTCCAGGATGAAAAGGAGCCAATATTGAGCATCCTTTGGGTTCGGTCAGTCAACCAATTACAAACCCATGGAACAGTTGCCTTGTCCAGCCCACATTTCACTGGCTCCTTTGCAAGAAAGTCATGGGGAACCTTGTCAAATCAAGATATATTATATCCACAGCATTCCCTTCATCTTCCAAGATGGTAATTTTATCAACTTTATTATTGTTTATTATTATTATTATTACTATTATTTGGTTGATTTTAGGTTTTGTTAAGAAGTGGGTTAGGTCCAAAACACATTATAGAAGAATCCAGTTTGAGACCCTTTATCTGCCCTGGCTGAGTGCCAGGGAATCCTGGGAATTGCAGTTTGAAGTTGGACCAGAGCTCTCTCTGACAGAAAAGGCTCAATGTCTCACAAAACCCCATTTCCCAGAATGCCCCAGCATTGATCCAGGGCAGTCAAAGCCAGGGCTGGGGAGTAGTGTCCTTTTGGGGGTTAATCCTTGTCCTATTCC
>NW_024805482.1:0-4509 GCF_019175285.1 Sceloporus undulatus
CTGCCTTTACACTTTCACATCAGCCCTTTTCACATCATATACAAACAGTTACTCAAACATCTAAGCAAAGGCCTGACTTTTAGTGTCACACCACTGATCACAACACACACAGTGGTTTCATGGGCACATCATACCTGTCATCACACACCTCATCCCTTTGCTGTTTTGCTTCTTTGTTTGTGAGGATCTGTTTCTCTCACAATTTTTCTTCCTTGCTGGTTTTTCTCTTTCTATCCCCATGGCTTTTCTCTCTATTAATCTCCCACTTCACTTTCTCTCTTTCTCTCTCTCCTCTCCCTCCATATTTTCCTTTTGTATGAGAAAAAAGAAACTACGTTCCTGACTCTCTAAGACTTATCCCTCCCTCACAGACACACAAGGCATTAAGTGCATGTCTGCATCCATTTGGAAAATGGCCAATATGCCCACTGCCCCCGCCCCCCAAAAACCATGGGAGATTTCAGGCGTATGTAATGAGAAGTAACATCCTTGATAATAACATAACACATGATAACTTTTGTAGATCAGAGAGTGACCTGGTTTACACAGAATTCAACCCATTACATGAATGAGCCACACTTTCTTTCTTTAATATGTTTATTGCACTTACATTCCTGCTTTTCTCCCAAAATGGGATACAAGGTGGCTTACAATAATTTTTAAAATATTCAACTAAAACATTAATTTACAAAAGCTATAAAGAAATTAAGCGTCAGCATTGAAAACATGACTAAAACACTAAAAACAAAACCGTATTTAAAACAGTTTTTATATATACAGTATATGTCTACAGAGAGAGAGAGCATACCGTCTCACACACTGCAGCTCCATAGTTAAAATCCCAAAGCCTGTCCAAATAGAAATACCTCCATCTGCCAGAAGAAAGACAGGAGAGAACGAGCCAACTGGACTTTCTGTGGAGCCAAGTCCTCCTTTTGGGATCAGCCACGGATAAGGCTCTCTCCCGAATCCTTACTAACCCTGTCTGTGAGGATGGTGGGACTGTGAGAAGCCCTCCCTTTAGATGTCAATGCACACCTTGGTTTATATAAAGAGATGCGACCTTTCCAATATTAAGAACAAAAGCTTTATGCTCACACACGCAGTTTCCCATCTCCACTCCTGCTTTTTCATCCCTTGGAAGAAGAGATGGGTCATTCCTTCTATGGACTTAAACATATCTCTGTGACATCCAAACATGAACAATGTGATTTCCCTAAACGCAACTTGAGGAAAACCAACCAAATATGAACTAAGGTAATAGATCTTGGTTTGTTTTAACCAGAGTTTACCCATAAAAAACAACACTGTGGCTTCTCAAAAGGATTCTTTAAAATTGAGTAGCTGGAGCTAATTAATTTGCGTCTTAATACTTTCGTGGGGAGGCAGGAAGCTTCAGATCTGACCTAAATGTATTGCTGATCACTTCTATCCTGACAATCTTCAATAAAGTTCTTTTGTTTATTCATTTAAAAAAAGAATTGGAAGCAAATGCTTTCAAGCCCCTTCTCCAGCGAGCAAAAAGAGGAGGGCAGAGTATGAGAGCTCAAGGATCATATACTATTCATGTCACAAGAAACCAGGGTTTCCCATTACAATAATACCAGGGCAGCATGTGCATTAGATAGGGCTTTAAGCACCAGATGCTGAAAAACACACTCAGTAGCACACAGAAGATATAAGGAGAACTGTCGCATGGAGCAGGTCAGTGTCATCAAGTGTGGAAGAAGAAGAAGAAAAATGTTTTATATACTGCCTCATATGGAGATCTCTGGTCAGCTATATCAGTAACAGACTTCCCTCGGGTGATATTCTCCTGGCATTTTGGACTACAAATCCCTATCAGTTCCTAAAGTGGAATGATATACACAAGTTACTGTTCAAAATATCTAGAAGATTGGGGAAAGCTCTGAGTGACTTTTCAGGGACAGGGATAGATCTTTCTTAGCTTCCTTACTACATAAGATCCTACACAAAAACTGAACACAGAACCTCCTACATGCAAAGCATGAACTCTGTCAGTGCATTATAGCACCTTTCTTGCAATGTGGTAAAAACACATACCAGGACCTATAACCTGTAGAACAGGAGAGACATGCTTTGGAGGTGAAGAAGGGACACCCCTTTTTCAGCATGAGATTAGCCCACATGGACAGTAAGAAAATGCTTAAACAAAGAGGTTACAGGTTTATTTGAATAGGGTACTGAAGATGTCACAAGCTTTAGGCTGAAATCATTAGTGACCACTGATGACATGGGCAATGTCCAGCAGATGACTGACACACGAACAGCCACAGTACACTCAATACTTTAGAAGAAAACACCAGGGGATGGGGATGGAAAATCACTCTCCGTCTACCATTTATGACTATTCAGAGAATACAGTCATTCATTCGCTGTCACCCACTGATCACAATTCTCTGCATGGGATAGAATTTGCTGGAAGTACAAAACACAGTACAACAGTGATTCAACAAAACAGTGATGAAAAACAGCAAAGAGAAAACCAGCAGCAGGGAATAAAGCTATGGCCAACATCTGGCAGAGTTCTGCGAGAGATTCCTAGAGAGAACATATCAATCGAAACCTCAAATAATCAAATCCACAAAAGTCAAAGCTGCAAACATGGAAGACCAACTCTACTCCATAAAGCTAAAAAGCATCTTCATATTTTTTTGTGCTAGAAAAGGGAAAAGTGTAGAAGGACTATGTATCTTGTAGGTATTAAATTGACATAGAATTTGGAGGAGAAGGCGAATTTCACTGGATTACATCCAAATAGGTGTGTCTGTGAGTGTGTGTGTGAACCATCTTCAAGTCGCCTGTCAACTTATGGTGACCCCATGAATTTCATGCATCTTCACAGGCAAGGAAAGACTCAGCCATGGTTTTGCTAATCCCTTCCTCTGAAATAGAGCCTGCAGCACCTGACCTTCATTGGCAGTCTCCCATTCCATTACTATCCAGGGCTGACTCTGCTTAGCTTCTAAGATCAAATGGGCATTGGTGCCTTCAAAGTTTTTAGGCCAAATACACCTACACTACAAGTGAATTCCCACAACTCTTGTGCAGCTGCTGTGTCTTCCCAGATACAGACACATCTTGGAAATCCTTGAGAGAAAGGGCAATAGATGGCATTAAGGAGAGCATCACTTTCATCAGACCCAACATGGAGCCCTAAGCCTCTTCCTCAAGTACTGAAGATAGACAAAATAGAATGGGAAATGGCCATAATATAGCCATAGTTCAGCATGTTTCCATTTCATTCACTTCAAAAGGAATAATTAATGATACATTTGGGGCCTATAATTCTATGTGTACTAATCTTGGAGACGGAAAATAAACCATAGGATTGGACCACAGATGTGTGCCAAAGGAATCAATGGGATCCTTATTTGGATCATACAAAATAAATCTCTCTTACTATGCAACCATTTTCATTTCCTAGCAGCCACTCAGGCATCTTACAAATTCAACATGTTTAATTTAAAAACAGCATCAGAGAAGAAGAGAGGCGGGAAACCCGACTTCGAAAGACCCATTTAGGATTAGGACAATTAAAGGAGCCCTTATATATCACCTATAATAGTATTATAATAGCTACTGCCTCCATCTTTTTTTCATTCTGATCTCAATCCACAATCATTTAATTGTGTGTGCATGTGTATGTATATATGTATATGCATGTGTGTGTATGTGCATATGATCTTACAATACTGTACTCCAAGCATCTGAGAAAGGCTGCATCTGCACTGCAGAAATGATCCAGTTTGGCACCA
Organism: Sceloporus undulatus; assembly: GCF_019175285.1. NCBI lineage: Eukaryota > Metazoa > Chordata > Lepidosauria > Squamata > Phrynosomatidae > Sceloporus > Sceloporus undulatus. The sequence goes on from NW_024805482.1 coordinate 3,780, forward strand.
CTTCGACTACCATGGCTCAATGCTATGGAATCCTGGGAAGTGTAGTTTGTTGTGGCACCAGAGCTCTCTGACAGAGAAGGCTAACACAAAACTCACAGAACTATAATTCCCAGAATCCCATAGCATTGAGCCAGAGCAGTTAAAGTGGTGTCTGATGAGATGATTTCTGCAGTGCAGATGCAGCCAAAATGAATCACAACCCACAGAAACTGATGCTGAAATAAAACCCTTAAGTCTTTACTTGCTTTGTTGTTATTAGCTGCCTTCGACTCACAGCAATGCTGTGGATGAGACACCTCCAAACCCCTCTATCCTCCATTGCTCTGCTCAGGTTCCCTTGATTCAGCCCCGTAACCTCCCGAATTATGTCTAGCCATTTGGCATGCACCCTTCCTCTCTTTCTACTCCCTTCTACCTTTCCTAGCATTACTCTCCTGTTTAATTATTCATGCTTCCTCATGATGTGGCCAAAATACAACAGACTCAGTTTAATCATTTTGGCTTCTGGGGAGATTTCAGGCTTGGTCTGTTCTCAGACCCATTTGTTTGTCTTTTTGACTGTCTGCGGTATCCTCAGCTTCTTCTCCAGCACCACATCTCAAAGGAATTTATGTTCTTCTCATCCACTTTCATTACTGCCCAGCTCTCACATCCGTACCTGGCAACAGGGAATACAATGGACTGGACATTAGTGCTCAGTTGTATATCTTTAGACTTTAGGACCTTGCCC
>NW_024805483.1:0-4509 GCF_019175285.1 Sceloporus undulatus
GATTTTAGGAAAAGTGTTTAAAGACTAAATGTCACAGCATCAAAGGCCATCTTACTTGTTACTGTCCATAGTACCTCAGAAGGCAAGAACATCTGTAATAGGGCTTTCCAATAGAAGTTAAAATATGGGTGGGGATATACGGGTATATTTATGTCTGTCAGAGGTGGAGATATTGTACTCATTCATGCTTTATATAAATACAGCTGCTCTGGAGGGCTATTTTATGTAGTTTGGCACCAGAATTATGGAAGTATATTCTGCTTTATCATCTTCTAGGGGACCAAACTAGATCAATGATGGGGAACAGAAATAGGGCAGGGCCTGAATCCCCCCTCCATAGCAGTAGAATCACAAGGGATGTGCATGCGGTGGGTGGACTGCACCAGGTGACACTACTGAAGGCAGGTGACACCACAGAATGAGGGATGACACCTGGTGAGCGCCCCCACTTTCCTGCTGCGCTATGGTGTGTGGCAGGGAGGAAGAGGTTCTGGCTCCCCCCATCCCTGCCCTGCACAGCTTTACTTCAGAGTAAAGCCACGCAGGACAGGGAGGGAGAGGGCCCAGCACACGCCCCCCAGTCCCTGCCCTGTGAGTCTTTACTTTAGAGTAAATCCACATGGGACAGGGAGGGAGACGGCTCGGTGCTGAAATAAAGCTGCACAGGGCAAGGAGTTGGGAGCAGGACCTTTTGGCTCTGCCCCAAGCCCTGCCCCCATACCAGGTGACACCCTGATGCAGGATGTCACTACTCTACATTCCTCTGTGATTTGGATAATGTCAGGGCTATGGACATTACATCTGATTCTGTCAGTTTTCTGGCTAAAGCATTGAGAGTGGTTTTTCCATCTGACACTCAGCCAGGAGCAGACCTCAATTTTCAGACCCATTTCCCACATTGTCAAGTGTTACAGCCTTAAATTCCAATGCTGCCCATTCCAAAAGCCAAATTAAAATTTTGTAAAATTGGTAGTGTATAACATGGTTTGATGTCAACAGAAGTTTGCATTTCCTGGCAAAGATGGGAAAGACCTCTATTTGTGGCCTTGTAAGTTCACTGTCAATCACAGTAAACAAAAGTACGCTGGATGACCCAGTAGTCTGACCCAGTACAACACAGCTTCATATTCATGTGGATTTTTTTTTTTAGACAGGGAAATTAACAAGCTGTCGAAAAAGAGAAGCTTATTACTTGAAAGCTTAGAATCAAATTTGAAAGATTTGAACCAAGCCCAGGCTCTTGCAGCTCAGGAGCCATCAGAAATGAATGGTAAGTGTAATCAGAGGTTTATATTTTCATTGCATTTAGTACCTTTCTGGCCCCACTGTGTTTGTCCACACTTCAATCCTTTTTCTATGGGCTATGTAAATTTGAACTCAGTTTCTAAGAAAAATTAGTTTAAGCCAAATCATAATTTCTTATTTGGGATAACTGTTGCTTTTGTTGTATAGCTATTAGAGGCTGCACAAATAAATAAATAAATAAAGATAAAAAGAACTTTGGTAAAATAATGGCTACATTTTGATATTTTTGCAATCTAATCAAAAACAAGACTTTAGAGAGAAAGTAAATGTAATGGGTTAATTTTAACTAGTATATTCCATGGTGAAAAAAGGATCTGTGTTAGAAAAGCAGGGCTAGAGATTGGTGATGGACTAGCTCTCCTATTAGACAGAGGCTGCTGAATATCAGAGCCCATTTTAACAACTCATGTATACTTTCCTCAGCGGGAAATGAAAGGAAGGCAGCCCATGTGTACATTTGTGCCAGATTGTGGGTAAATTGAAAGAGAGGTGTATAAGAATGTGGAAAAGTATAAACAAAGCATAATTCAATGAGTGAGACCTACAGGAAAATTTAAATTTGACAAGAGTAGATCCTTGCACAGAACAGATCTACACTACAGGGCAAGCCAGTTTCAAATACGGTAATCTTTTTTGAGTAATATGGTAGAACTGCTTTACAGTAATACCACAGACAGATGATTCAACTGGACAAATACTAATTTGCTATATTGGGCTTATAATGGTATTACCTTTTGAGGCTTATTGTGTGATTATTTTTTGAAGAGGTTGCTCATTAATGCAAAGACAATATTTGCTTTTTCATTGCTTTCTTTTACATAGCATATTATAGGTTTATGTTACTTATTTAAAAACTGTTGCAGATACAAAAAATATTTCTCTTTCTATAGAGTACAAGGTTAAAGAACTATTACAACAAAGGGAACAGTTGGCAGCAAATCTAGAAGTAAATCTGAAGGATCTGCAAAGAGCAAAAACTGTTGAAAGTGGCCTTAAAGACAAGTATGGTAAATGCCAAACATTCAAGTTAAATTAGGAAGATCCACATACATAAAGATGATATGTACAGTCTGCCTGCTTTAGACACAGCTATAGGAGATCTACTTGTAGTTAACCCCAAGTGGTGGGAGCAGGAGAAAATGTAGAATACATTTTGACATTAAAAATGTCAATCATATGGCGCACATCTACGCGCCATCCCTGGGATGCATCCCCAGGGCTCCGGAGCTCCCAAGTCTCCTGCAGACCAGTTGGTGCAAAAAGTGTGTGGTCCCACCCTCAGCCCTGATGGACTGAAGAGAAGAGAAGAGACCAAGACTATGCAAAATGGAGGACATTCCAGGTGGAAAAAATGAAGGACAGGACCCAATAATTTTTTGTTAGGCTCCAAATGGAGGACCATTATGGAATTCATTCTGTAGGGCAAAAGGTTGAAATGGAGGGCGAATCCTGGAAAAATAGGACGTTCTTGGTCATTCTGCCTTGATCTCAAAAGGGGGTGAAAAGGGAACAGCTGTTAAGCCCACTTCCCCCCAAAAGTACCCCTCAAAGCACAGCCACCAGAGCAGCCCAGGGACTCATAGGACCTTATCGGAGCCCCGGTGATGCAGCCCAGGGATGATGCACGTTATATGATTGACATTTTTAAAAAAAACTCTTAAAATGGGGCTAGGTCACTTTAACTGCTTTGGCATTTAGAATATTCAGCCAGAGAGCTCTTACTCACTGAACTACAAAACCCAAAATGCAACAGGAGGCAATCAGAACAGATAAAGTGACCTAACCCTGTTTTAAGAGTGTAGTGCGATAAGGTCCTAATTACTTACATCTCAGGAGCCCTCCTGCCTTTCTCCCTGTCCACAGGGCAGGTCCTCCATTTCAAACCAGGAGGGATTCCAAAATGTCCTCCATTCTGAGCGTGGCAGAGAAGCAGGCATTTGCATCTCTATAGGAGAGAGAGCCAAGCATCAGTCCTTTGGCTGGACTAGGGTGGCTGCTGCAGCCACTACTCTAGCCACTGTAGGTTCTCTCCTTTGCTTGGCATGACTTGCAAGGGCTCTGGGAGCTGGGAGCTGTGCTGCTGTTTCTGTGAGGTAAGAGGTGCCTGGTGATTTTGGGTGGTGGATGGAGGTTGATGATGGACTTGAGGAGGAAGGAGGAATCTAGCCAAGTGTTGGAATCCCAGCACTCTGGGTGGCAGCAGCATCTTCCTTCTCTCCCTGCACAGGATTCAAATGCTAACTTTGGCACCTGGGTGGATTTTACCAAAACTTGGAGGGGGGGGGGAGAAGGGCTACACCCTTCTGCCAATCCCCTTCCATAGTCCCTTCCCCCCAGGATGTGATTGAGATGCTAATGTTGCTCCCATTTGTTGAACACGCAAACCAATTCTTTTCAAAAGAACTATTAAATGATCCATCTTAAAAAAAAAGAATTATTTTGTATTTGCCACACTTCACCTTGATTCCCCATGATTAAAACCAAACATAGTCAGGTCTGAAATCATTTCCATTGTGAACGAACCACATATAAACCGATCAGCAAATTGGTTTAAATCATAGTGGGAATGGGCCCTAGGGATGGATTTATATGCTTATTCCCATTGCTGTCCTGAATTTAGGTCTACTTCTGAGCAGGTGAAAATAACATAGGGCTCTATTTTGGTCCATTTGAAACTGGCAAAAACAAATTGAATATATTAAATTATGCTAAATTCTCTTGGGAACTGATCTTGATTCTATGTGATGCACTCCTGATTTTTTCCAGCATTAATGCTATTCATGATTTCTTATGATTTCTCACAGTAAAATTTGTCTTGTGAAAATTTTCTTTGTCTTTCTTTAATAAGCAAATCTAATTTTATTATCCCGTGATTCAAAATATAAATATATTCTCATGCTTTACTTCCTAAAACTTTTAAAACGTTTCTTACTTTGTAGCAAAGGAAATAAATGAGCTCTCAAAACAAAGAAACAGCTTGCTTGAAAATTTAAAATCAAATTTGAAGGAATTAGAAGACGCTGAAGCTCTTGCAGCTAAACAACCAGGGAGTGTGAGTGGTAAGTAGAATATCAGTTTAAAGCAAGGTACAGAATAATATCACATTCTAGTGTCACACTTAAACACAGAGACCAGTGTGTGGCAAATGAAGGGAAAAGATGACATGGACACAAATGTTTTAGGACTAAGTCACTCATGTTTTCA
>NW_024805484.1:0-4509 GCF_019175285.1 Sceloporus undulatus
TAGCCTGAGGGCAGGGAATGTCTAATTAAAAAGATTGTATGTACAGCGCTGTGTAAATTTACAACGCTTTATAAATAAAGGTTAATAATAAAATAATAATAATAATAATAATAATAATAATAAAATATTAATAATAATAATAATGAAGAAGCTGCCTTATTTTTCCTGCGCAGAGCCTCCCTGCCTCCAGGTGGCGCTGCTTCCCTCCTTCTTCCTCCCAGACTGCAGGCTTAGCCCCCGCCCCCTTCCAGAGACAGAGACCCAAAGGAAGGCGGGGAACGGGCAGAAGGGGTGGGAGGGGGCCAAGGGCGGGGCCTTGCAAATTACGGACCAATGGGGAGAAAGGAGAAAATATAATTTCTTTAGCCGGTATTGTAATTCCAATTCCATGGCCAGACGGTGGCGCTGTTTCCTTCCCTCAAGGCTAATGCACCACCTCCCTCCCAGCAACCATGGAACTAACAGGGACTGAACTTCAGAGGAATAGTGGGCACAGTTGGGGGCGGAGCCATGCAAATATTAGACCAATAGGATGTGAGAATAGCCCCAAAGTCTCTCCTAGGCCCCAGAGGACCCCTGGAGACGAGGCTGTGAGGGCAGGGAGTGTGTGGCTGGGGGCCCCTGGAGATGGCTGTGGGCGAAGGGGGGTTCTGGGGCTAGAGAGGGAGCAGAGGTTGAGGAGGAGGAGGGAAGGCTGGGCCCAGGGCAAGGTCTCACTGTGGCCTAGAAAGATGTCCCAAGGAGAGGGGTCTCTGGGCGGCTAATGAGGGAAACATGCACTTTTTGGGTGCAATTGGTGCTTAATTTTTCTTAGGTGAGCCCAACATCTCAAAAGAAACTTCATTCTAGCCTTTTTGTGTCTTGTTTCAAGGAAGAAGGAAGCAGAGCAATGGCTTCCACCAGTTTCTTCTTTTCTGGTTTCCTGATTTGTAGTTTAAGGGGATGTCCTTGAGGGAGCCCCTCTCAGAGCAAAAGGGAGGAGGAGAGGCTTCTGTGGATGATGGGCATAACGGTCTAGATGGGTCCATCGTTCCCACCATGAAGGCAGACCTTTTCATTCTCCCCTTTTCATTTCTTGTTTTTGGGCACATTTATCACCCCATTAGTTTTGCGCCAATTCAGAATCCATGTCACTCATGGGAAGTATTTATATATATATATGTGTGTGTGTGTATTTATTTGATTCAATTAGTTAGTTTTGCAACTACTTTCAATTACTCAGATGGCTGCTCATAGTGAGGCAAGTAATTGCAAAACCAATGAATCAACTCCTCTGTTAATGTATTATATATATAATATACATATCCCATGACTGAAATTCATCTTGAAGTGGCTTAAACTAGCAAGGATCACAATCAGGCCAAAAAAGAAGTGATTACATTATTTATTTATTTATTTATTTATTAACCTGATCAGCAATTCAGCAATAGGAGTAGGATTTAACACTAAGAAAAAACATCTTACTCAGGAATAAGACAAGGATTAACCCCCAAATCACCACTTCTCCCCAGTCCTGGCTTTGACTGCCCTTGATCAATGCTAAGGCATTCTGGGAAATAGAGTTTTGTGAGACACTGAGCCTTCTCTGTCAGAGAGAGCTCTGGTCCCAAACTGCAATTCCCAGGATTCCCTGGCACTCAGCCAAGGCAGTGAAAACAGTCTTTCCGAAGTGTGTTCTTTCTGCAGTCTCCTTTGGACCGAACTCACCTCAGAATCAACCAAATAATAGTAATAATAGTATTTTGTGGGTCTTTCAGGCCCTGAGGCCTTGTTCTGGAAGAGTCCATTCCTGGCGTTTCTTCAGCATCTGTGCCTGGCATCTTCAGGGAAAGCTGGCATGGAAGAGAGTGGGGCACATAGACTGTGGTTTATGGGGAAGGGACTTCCATGTTCATTCAGAGTCTCCATTGAGTTAATGATCCCTTGTCTTCTGGGAATCCCCTGATTCTGGGTGGCTTCATTTCCATTTAAAGGGTCTGGATTTTGGTGTTTTTTAGGACTGGTGGACAAACCTTGGTCCAAAATACACTGCAGAAACAATCCAGTCTGACACCGCTTTAACTGCGCTGGCTCAATGCTAGGGAATCCTGGGAAGTGTAGTTTCTTCTGGCCCCAGAGGTTTCTGATACAGAGGGCTAAATGTCTCACAAAACTACACTTCCCAGAATTCCCTAGCATTCAGCCAGCGCAGTTCCAGCAATCTCAGTGTGTTTTGGACCTTTGTTTACTTCAAGGGTTTCTTTCCTTCCTGTTGAGGTTCTCCAGGTCTTTGTGGGTTTCAATGGCTTCCTCTGCATTCTGGCCTGAAAGTTGTTGCCATGGTCCAGAATCCCAGTCTTTTAGGCCCAGGACTGTTTATAATGGGTTCTTCTTCTGCTGGTTTTCCTCTCTGACCCAGTCTGCAGTGTCTCTCATCTTCCTCGATTCGTGTTTGAACGCTGCGTTTGGTGGTCCCTATGGAGACTTGTCTGCAGCTGCACCGTATGCGGTCAACTCCTGCGGCCGTGAGAGGTCCCTCCTGTCCTTCGCTGAGCCCAGCATTGGCTGCATTTCCTTGGTCGGTTTGTAGACCATTTGGAGGTTGTGTTTCCTCACCAGTTTCCCTATTCTGTCTGTGACTCCTTTGATGTATTGTAAACATACCTTCCCTTTGAGTAGTTGTTTCTCTGGATCTGGCAGCCCTTCTGACCACATACTGGATATTGATTCTCTTTGGTCCCTTTGTTGCATCAGGAAGGGCTTCTATGGGAGTGCTGTGTGCCTTCCTGGCTGGGAGAGGGTTGGACTGGATGACCTTTGGGTTCCCTTCCTAGGAGCCTATGACTCTTTGCCTGGGAGAGGAGAGTCCCTGGGGCAGTTTCCATGCTTTGACTGGGGTCAGTTTGAGTCGCCAGAGAGCCTTCTCCTTCTGGAAGGGCTGTCTGGGGAAGCTACTGCCCCTTTCCTTGCCTGAGATCTTCCCAGTCTCCCTTCCTTTGATTGGAAAAGGGTCCCTGGAGGACAGTCTTGGTTGCACCAGGAACCTATGACTCTTTGCCTGGAAGAGGAGAGTCCCTCCCTCCGATAGAAAAAAGGAGAGTTAACAACAGAAGGCTTTATGGAAAGATGGAGATAAAATAATTGTGTGATCAAGGCTAGATAAAGTCAAAGGAAGTAGGAGAAAAAGTTACATAGGATTTAGCAAACAATGGGAAGCAAACATACTAGAATTACAAATGGAATCATGAAAAACAATCAGATTTGTAGGCCAGGAAGGACATGTCATATAAACAGAGAGAAGTATGGATGCTATAGGGAAATTATGCGTATGTAGAGAAATTAGATATAACCTTTGGGTCTAATGCCCAGAAGAGGAGGGATTGAAGATGGAAATTAGAAAGTGAAAGAAGGGAAGGATAAGTTGGAAAGAAAGGTAGGAAAACAGTGAAGTGAGAAGAAGAAGAAGAATAGTGGGAGAGATAAAGAGAGATAGTGGTTGATCTACAGAAGAATGTAAGGAGATGGAGAGCTAGAAATGAACAGGAAAGTAGATCTAGAGAGTCTTAGGAAAGGTTAAGAGACTGAGATAGAAATAAAGTAAAGGAAATTCTGGGCAAGAACCAAGGACTAGATTGAATTTAAGGAATATTAGTTCATTTAGGATAGATCAAATACATTTTAGGATTATTACTGAAGAGACAAGTCACGAGGTTTATCTCTGTTAACGTTGATAGGATACAGTTATACATAATATAAACCCTCTTTTCTGGTCCTGTGTCTTATTTCCAAACCCTTTTACAATATTATACTATGGGAAACCACTCCTCCTCAATCATTTCAACATCTTTATTATTTAATTGATCTCTTATCCATTTCCATTAATTATAGTCTTTTTTATTAATGACCCGTCAATTTTAGGTGGCTTTTCGATTCTCCAATGTTTCCTTTCAATCTGTGAAGGGAATAACATTCAGCAAATTCAACAAGTAAATTTCAGCTTCCACCTTGAATTGAATTTGTAACATCTTTTCTAATGTTAAAAGTACATTCTCCCAATATTTCTCTAATTAACCATGAATTGATCGCTGTGATACATTTCAAAACAATTCCTCTTTTTAGTGTTATCCATTTTTGCCATTTTCTTTGGAATCAGGTGCCATCCATTTTCCATTTACATTAGTTTTCTCTCAGTTCCTGGGATCTGCTAAGTTTCCTTCTTCTGTTTCCTGAAAACTGTTAGTATTGCCTTGTAAATTTAGGATACTCTTCTCACAGTCAGAGGCCCATTTGATCATTTACTCAGATATTAGCTCTTCTTCCTCTTCGTATTTTCCCAGGACTTTATAAAAACTGGAGACCTTTTTAAAAGTTTCAAACTTCATCTTATTTAGCTCAGTTTTCTCTGTATTAAATTACTCTCATTTTCAATCCATTATTAATCCCTCTTTTAGTTGATGATATAAGAACCAATGCATCCTGGAATGTATTCTGTACTAACTCTCTTTAGGTAGATATATCTTTCCGGAAATT
>NW_024805485.1:0-4508 GCF_019175285.1 Sceloporus undulatus
GCAGGATTATCAAAGAAGAACCAATTTTGTTATTAAGAATATACCAGAGTCTGGGAAAAGAGATAGAGAATATGATTTGAAATCAGAAATTTTGAAATGGCTACAAAAAAAATCTTCCCATCTCTAAATTGGACTGAATCAGATTTGGAAAGAATACACCGCATCGGACCAGTGACAAACAAGATAAGACCACGAGATGTAATAGTAAGAGTAACGAATTATAACAAAAAGGAAGGATTGATGAACATGATGGGGAAGAATCCAAAAAAATTAAAATTTGAGGATGTCAGTGTAGAAATATATAACGATGACTGCTTGCAAATGAAAATGTGGAGGAGATTGATGAAACCATGTACTATTGCGTTGATGAGAGCAGGAATTTACTATACATGGAGACATCCTATATTTCTGAAATTTCAAAAAGCAGGGAAAAGATATAGGATTGAATCGGTGGAAAAAGGACTACAGTTGTTGAAAGATCTTGAAGAAGAAAGAACAACTGGAGAGTCGAAAAAATCTGAAGGAAGTGCAGAAGTGGTTGAGGTTGGAAAGCTAGGAGGAGAAGAACTACTGGGAGCATGTGGAGGAAGCGGATTTCCATAGAGGAAAGGAGAGTTTACTGCAATCAAGTTTAAAGTCAAGTGTATTGTTTTTATGAGCACTCGGGGGGTGGGCAGTTTCTTTGGGCCTTGGGATGTCTTCGTTACCCCCCTCCACAGGGGTAGCTTTGGCGACCGGGGCTAGAGCAATGTGCTCTAGCAAGAAGAAGTGACAAGGAATGGAATGCAATTTGGGGACAAAGACACTTGAAAAATTTATCGGTTCAGATAAAAGAAAATTATTATAAGTTGATTTGGAAATGGTACCTGACTCCAGTGAGACTACATAAGATTAATAACAATAATTCAAAAATTGTTGGAGAGGCTGTCAAGAAGTAGGGTCATATATGCATATGTGGTGGCAATGTAAATATGTACAACGTTCTTGGGAAAAAGTACTATTAGAAATAGAAAATGTTATGAATATAAAAATAGAAGAACGAATATAGTTTTGTTATCATTATATAATTCAGAGAAATGGAAAAAAGAAGAAAAAGGTTTGGTAACAAATTTGCTTACAGCAGCGAGATTAATAATAGCAAGGTGTTGGAAAACGAAAATGGATGTAGGATTGGTACAAAGAGGTATGGAGATTAGCTATTAATGATAAATTGACATGTAAACTGAAAGTAAAGAAAGGATTATTGAAAAGAAATGACTTTGAGGCGATTTGGAAAGAATTTGTCGAGAAAGTGTTGAGAAAAGAAGATGGAAGATTACCTCCAGAAGACGAGCTGAAATTTTGGATGGAATATAAGGATGGAAATGGCTCCGGGGAACTAGGGGGGCACCGAGGGGTATATAGAATTATGTGTAAAAAAAGTAATAGAATGTAAAGATGTACTTGTTTATGGAAATGAAATTTTAAAAAAAAGAAGTGGAGAGGTAAATGGGACGGGGGGAGGGAGGGGAGGGGAAACGGGGAGGAGGGAAGGGATATGGGTTGCACAAAATAGAGCCATTGGAGAAAGAAATAAATGGTACTATGGTAGATAAACTGAACATTTCAACTTTAAACACCAAAGGTCTTAGATCTGTGATTAAAAGAAGAAGGATTGAAGCTTTATTACGAAGGGATTCGGCAGATGTTATCTTTTTTCATGAAACGCACCAACGGAAAGAGGGGGAAAATGAACTGAAACTGAACTGGGCAAAGAATTATGAGAAAGCATTTGGGAGTAATAAATCAAAGGGGCTAGCAATAATAATTGGAAAAAATGTAATTTTGTAATAAATAAGGTAATAAAAGATGATGGAAGATATATAATTATACAGGGAGAACTAGGTGAGGATAATTATGTATTTGTGAATGTATATGCACCAAATGAAAAACAAGAAGAGTTTTATGAGAGAGTGTTAAAGATAGTGGAAAAAATACAAAAACAATATGTGATCATAGCGGGAGACTTTAACATGCAAATGGATAAGATTAAAGACAAATCTAACCCTTCAGTAGAGGATAAACATAGAAATATAACAAACTTAAATAAAATAATGAACAAAAGGGAATTTAAAGATGTCTGGATATTAGTAAAAGGGGATGAAAAGAAATATACATATTATTCTGCTGTACATAAAACATATACCAGAATAGATTACATTTTTGTTTCAAAAAATATAACTAAAGTTTTAGATACTGAAATATCAAGTATAAAAGTAAGTGACCATGCCTTAGTGAGTGCAGAATTTATTATTAAGAAAGATTATGAACAAATAAAGAGGTGAAGGTTAAATACCAAGATATTGAATTATAAAGATATAGTAGATAAAATTGAAAAGGAATGGCAAGAAACATGGGATATAAATAATAAAGATGTGACAAAAGATTTGTTATGGGATACGATGAAGGCAGTAACAAGAGAAATATGTATAAAAGAATCACATAACCTTCGAAAAAGACAGGAAGAAAGAAAAAAAATTAGAAATAGATATAGAACAATTAGAGTATAAATATATACTTAATAGAAATAAACAGATTTATGTGAATTGAGGACAAAAAGGGAGGAATTGCAAAAGATAGAAATAGATGAAGAAAATTTGATTTATTTAAGAAGGGAATATTTCAAATATAGTAATAAAAATTCAAAAATGTTGGCCAAGTCCACACAGAAAAAGAAAATGGAAAGTATGATAAACATAGTGAAGGATAGATTTGGGACGATGTGTAGACTGATGAAAGAAAAAATAAAGATTTTTGAAGAATTTTATAAAAATTTATACCAAGCAGGAAAAAAACCCATTAGATAAAATAGAAAATTATGTAGAAGAAAATTGGGGACAAACAATAAAGGAAGATAAAGAATTACTGGAAAAACCCATTGAAAAGGCAGAGATAATAGAGGTAATTAGAAAGTTAAAAAATGGGGAAAGTCCAGGAATGGATGGTTTGGGACCTGAATATTATAAAGTGTTTGAAAAGATATTAATCCCAAAGTTGCTAGAATTATAGAATGGACTACTACAAGGAGAGAAAATTCCCACATCATGGTCTCAATCATTAGTAATATTAATACCCAAAACAGATAAAGATCCAACTGACCCAGGGTCATATAGACCTATATCATTAATAAATCAGGATGCAAAGATATTAACAGCAATAATAGCAAATAGAATAAACAAATGTATGTACAAATATATAGGATCAATGTGGTTTTGTGAAGAGAAGACAAATGTCTAATTTAGTAGGAAGAGTTTTGAGTAAAATAACGTAATTGGGGGGGAGAATTAAAAGCAGGAATTTTGGCATTAGATATATTTAAAGCTTTTGACTGTGGAATGGCCAACATTAAAAATAATTATGAAAAAGTTTGGAATGGGAGAAAAAATAAGGGGATTAATAGATCAATTATATTGTAATAATTCAATAAAAGTAATAGTTAATGATGGAATTACAAAGGAAATAAAAGTAACGAAAGGTACAAGACAAGGATGCCTACTTTCACCAATATTATTTGCAATGGTTATAGAAATGTTAGCAAATGTTATAAGGAAAGATAGTTGTTTGGAAGGGATAGGATTCGGAAAAAAACATAAAATCAGTTTATTTGCCGATGACACATTATTAACTATTAAAGTCTTAAAGGATAAAATAGGAAGAATTAAGGAACATTTGAACCTATTTGGAGAGATAATAGGACTTCAAATTAATTGGGGGAAAAACAGAAAATATGTTATTTAATTATACAAAAAAAGAATTGGAGTTTATGAAACAAAACGAGTTAGGGATAAGAATTAAAAGTAATATAAAATATTTAGGAATTAATATAACAAAAGATTTAAAAGAAATGAAAGGGGAAAAAATTAGTATTACGGAAAGAAGTTTAAAAAAAATAGTAGAATATAAGAAAATTCAATTATCATGGTTTGGAAGAATAGCGTTAGTCAAAATGAAAACTTTATCAAAATTAATTTTTTTATTCAGAAAGATACCACTAAAAATATCAGAGGTTGAATTAAGTAAATGGCAACAGTTACTAAATGTATATTGTAATGGAGGAAAAAGAAGTAGATTAAATAAACAATTTTGGTACGAGTCTCAGAAAAAAGGAGGGTTAAGCCTCCCTAATATAAAAGGATATTATGAAGCCAACCACTTAAGATACGTAATAGAAGGTATGCTGGATGTACCAGATTTGGATTGGTTAGAAATGGGGAAAAAAGAGATAGCTATGAAAATAGAGAAAATTTTCTTTAAAGAAATTAGTAGGAAAGAAATTAAAGACATGTCTGGCAGCCGTGGGAAGGCAGGGAGAGAAAGAGGGACCCCCGCCCCCATTCCCTGCCTCCGCGTGGGTGCCTGCACCCGGGGGAAGGCAGGGAGAGGAGGAGGCAGCCCCCACCGTCCCTTCCTCCCCGCGGCTGTCTGGCAGCCGTGGGAAGGCAGGGAGAGAAGGAGGGACCCCCGCCCCC
>NW_024805486.1:0-4508 GCF_019175285.1 Sceloporus undulatus
ATAATAATAATAATAATAATAATAATAATAATAATAATAATAATAATAATAATAATAATAATAATACCTGTCTCCAATATTCTTTAGCTTTTCCGCATATCCACCAACAATGAATATAAGAGCCTGATTTTTTTCACATTTCCAAAATTATTTGTTTTATATATTTTAGCTATTTTTACTGGGGTTAGATGCCATCAAATACATTTAAGCCAATTTTCTCTCAAATTTTGAGCCATTGTAAATTTTATTTTCTTTTTCCAATTTTTTTCCCATTAGTCAAAATTAATCGGGTGATCGTTACCTCTTTGACTGTTTCTTGTTCAGTGTCCCAAGAAAATAATAATTTATACATTTTTCCCATCATACCTTTTTATATTCTTTCATTTCTAATATTTCTTCTAGTTCTGACTTCTTTTCTATCATTCCCCATTGTTTTAAATCATATTGTGTTCTCTCCTAAATTTGCCGATACTCAAACCAATTTAAATTAATTCCTTCAGATCTTAGCTCTTCCTGTGTTTTGAATTCAAGGTTCTTCTCTCTGGTTTTTAATAAAGCCTTATAGTTAACCCAATCTACTTCTCTATACATCTGTTTTCTATGTATTGCTTCTAATGGGGAAACCCATTTCGGAAATCTTTATATATAACAACAGCTATGTCCTCTTTCTCTTGCTTACTTACACAGGGTACTGTGGTTTGGCAATTCTCAGTTGTTTATTTATTGGATCTCATTCTGTGCTTCTGGTTAGTGTTCTGAGGGCAAACTGGTTTGTGGGGGGAAATGTCCTCCTTGCAGGCAAAGTGCTCTTCTTTTTGTCTTTTTTTCCTTCACCAAAATCCTCACTTGTGGATTCTGTAGCTGGATGCTCAGTTGTATAAACTCCAACTGTCTCAACTTGATGGGGACTGTCCCAATTAATCCTTTCCCTTCCCTTTGTTTCAGCTGTTTTTGAAATGTCCTGATTTCACTCTCCTCCACCCATGTCCCCTCAGCTTACTTCTCTCATCTCTGGATGTGTATTTCTCCATTTTTAAGAACAGAAATTGGCAAATTGTTCTTACTCCTGGCTAGCATGCAGTCCAGGGGTTGCATAGTTGAAACTAAGATTATCACACTTCATTTTTTGCCCGAGCTGGGCACCAGCTGGAAACAGGCTTAAGCAGGTGAAAAGGGGTGTTATCACACAGCAAAACACCGATGCCACCAAGAGACTACAAGCCATCCTTCAGTTGCATTTAGCCTGCTGATTTTGAAGCTTTCCATCCCGGCAAAAGCATGGCTGGGAGACAGCTTGTAGTCTCCCAGCAGCAGCAGCGGTATTTTGCTGTGTGATAATGCCTGTTTTCATCCATTCAAGCCCGTTCCCAAACTGTGCTCAGATTGGGTGAAAAATGAAGTGCAATAATCTCCTAAATGGGCTTAGTGTTGCGTTCCGACCAGATGTGGAAAAGTTGTCTTTTTGTTACAACTCCCAGAATCCTTCAGCAAATCTGGTCATTTATGAAATTCCATGGTGTTTCTAATAAATTTTATAGTAGCATCTTCTGATTATATATGTGTGATTTTTGGCCTATCTGTGAGTCCAGCAGATGTATATATATCTGGATATGCACATACCTTCAGATGGCGTACACATATTCACACAGCTCTCCTGCAGCCATTAAAGGAAAACACACTGAGGATAAGGATTTGTAAAATCATTGTGATAAAATGATGGGTTGGTGCGTCTGTGGGGGGCAGGGTGTTTTGTATTGTTTGAAATCACTATAGTTCAGCAATCTCTATCAGGAGAAGTAATCACACCATGTTAGGGGTATCTGTTTTCACACAATTATTTAAAATTACTGTAGTGAATAGCTGATTTTCAGTACTTGCACAATGCAGTGTTAAGAATTAGTCTCATCGCTGAATTGTATTTCAGCTCTTTGTCAATTGATGTGTTGGTAAAATTACATTAATTTACAGCCACCCAGGAAAAAAAACTATTAATCTCATATTAACCCTGTAGTCCTACCACTGTGGTTGCCATATCTAGACTGAATTAAACATGCTCTTCAGCACACCTGCATTCATCCTCCTATACGCTATAGTTTTTTGTGGGTTTTTCAGGCTATGTAGCCATATTCTGGAACAGTTTGTTCCTGAAGTTTTGCCAGCATCTGTGGCTGGCATCTTCAGCGAATGCTGGCATGGAAGTGAGTTGGGTATATATATATTGTGTAACCTTTGTTTGAGAGGAAGTGATTTACATGTTAATCTGTGGCCTTGTTCCCACTAAGGTTTAAACCAGCTTTCGATCCAGTTTAAACAATTATAGTTCCCATTTAATTCGAATCCTGAAGCGATTTGGAAAGGGGGGGGGGCATGGTTTTTTTTACCCATTTAACCCACGTCAAAAAAAGACGCTGGTAAAATCAGGTGTTTTTTGGACTGAATCGGTTTATTTCAAAATAAATCGATTCAACCCAAGTAGGAACCAGGTGGAATCAAATTGGATTCAAATCCGCCGTGGTTCCCACTGGCAGTGGCATTCCCAGCCATACCTCCATGCTCCACCCTCAGTCCTCCATTCCCCCAGCCTGCCTCTCTCCTTCTGCCCCGGGATCTCCACCGCCCCCGTTATGGTCAGGAAGGACGGAGGGAGACATGGCAGGGAAGCCGCAGCTGTTGCTTCCTACACCGATTCTTGAAACTGGTGCAAACATAGTGGGAACCACGCTGTTTGCTCAACCGGTTTCAGGAACCAGTGCAGGAAGCGAATCAAGGGGTAAGTGGGAACGAAGCTTAAGTGTTGTTCTATAGAGCCCAGTTTAAGTGCTTCAATTCATCTTCCAGGAAGTTGGGTTCACAGATCTTTTTGCCTGGTCTACCAGTGTTTTTATTGTTTTTCTTTTTTGTCTTGGGTGATGGTTGGAGTTCTTGTGTAGGTATCTGTCTCTGTGTGTAGGTTTTCTGTATACTGTATGGCCCAAACATTGGTTTATACTCTCTTATTTTTGAGTTCTCTCAATGAGGATTACATGGTCTTTGCGTTACATATATCCATGGAATACATGTAGGACTTTATCACAAAGCTTTCAAAGTGGAATCATAGTTGGATAGTGGAATCTGTGGCCACACCTTATCACATGATGCCATCTCTGTACTCTAGCTGCTTCAGTTTCCTTCCATTCCTGAGGTGCTCCTTTTCATTAACAAGCAAAACCCATCAATGCCTCCCAATTGCACCAGTTTTCCACTATTGATTCACATGTTATAAAGTCTTCCTGCTGATATCACACTATGCAGGCAGTCATGTGGTGCGAGTGGGTGTGCTTATGCTTCTCCCCCCCCCCCCTTGCTATTCCCAAGCAAATTTTCCTTTTCCTTTTTAATTTTTTTTCTTTTTAATTTAATCAATTGCCGTGACTGCACAACTGAAAATATTTTTTTAAAAAAAATACAGACTGAAAGACATGCTAGGAAGGCCATAAGGCAGAAGGGCAAATTTCCAAACGCCGGCTTGCAGAAGACAGAGCCCAGGACTATAGCAACAGCATGGCATTTTTGAAGAGCAGTGTGAAAATGACTGTCCCCAAGGCAGTATGTTTGTGTTTCCTACACTAATGTGATTCTGGCATCTTAGCAACCTGGTGTTATGAAGTCCATAGTCTTGGTTTTAATATTCACATCTTGGTATATATAGATTCAAAAAGACTTATGTGTGACAAACACACTAGCCCTACCTAAAGGATCTAGAAGACCTTCACCTACAAGCATAGTTCAGTGTGTTTTCTAGGGTTGGGCACAGATCAGTAAAAACAGTGAATGCATATTAGAAGTCACAGTACAGGACGGCTATTGTGTTGAGCAAAAATGTTGTTGTTTTGTACTATGTTTGTTCTTTTAATTATTTCTGCCATGTGGAATGCAGTTCATCATAGAACAGCATCAGAGAAAGAAAGAAAGAAAGAAAGAAAGAAAGAAAGAAAGAAAGAAAGAATCAAAACAACAGCCACATCAAAACATCAGAATGCAGAAATGACAATTTTAAGAAGATTGCATGGGCACAACACATTAAAAAATATTCAAAAACAGATGCATACTTCTAGCCATTTCCAGTTTTGATTTGTTTGTTGATTTGTTGTTTCCCTGCCCTGGTGGTGCAGTGGTTTAATGCCTGTACTGCAGCTACTCACTCATAAACCATAAGCTTGTGAGTTCAATACCAGTGAAGGGCTCTTGGAAGGATGCACTCAGGCATGTATCCTTCCAAGGTTACTAAAGTGACTACCCAGATTGTTGGGGGCAATTAGCTTCCACTTTGTAAACCGCTTGGGGGGGCTTAAGTGCACTGATAAGTGGTATAGAAATGTATTCACTATTGTTTGACATTGTTTGACATTTTGAGTAATCTATGTGGCTCCAAGAGTCCTAACATGCCCTCACTTGTTTCAACTGCAACTACTACTTATCCTTATAGACCTCTGTATTGCATCTGAAGAAGAAGTGTTTATATCCACAAA
>NW_024805487.1:0-4507 GCF_019175285.1 Sceloporus undulatus
TAATAATAATAATAATAATAATGTGTTTTATTTATAGACCGCTATTCTGCAATGATCATAGCAGTGTACAGTAAAAATTGTAATACAATACAAACTACAAGGTGACAGTTAAAGGAGGGAACAGTCTCGTCCTTCAGGCAGTCCCTGATGTTGCTGGGTCTGCCTGATCGCTCCCTCTGAGGCCAAGATGACAGTTGAGGAGGGAGGGGCCTCTTTCTTCAGGCAGTCCCCGATGTTGCTGAGTCTGCCTGATTGCTCCCTCTGAGGCCAAGATGACAGTTGAGGAGGGAGGGGCCTCTTCCTTCAGGCAGTCCCCGATGTTGCTGAGTCTGCCTGATTGCTCCCTCTGAGGCCAAGATGACAGTTAAGGAGGGAGGGGCCTCTTCCTTCAGGCAGTCCCCGATGTTGCTGGGTCTCCCTGATGGCTCCCTCTGAGGCCGAGCTGACAGTTGAGGAGGGAGGGCTCTTCCTTCAGGCAGTCCCGATGTTGCTGGGTCTGCCTGAGGGCTTCCCTCTGAGGCCGCGGATGACAGTTGAGGAGGAGAGGGGCCTCTTCCTTCAGGCAGCCCCGTGTTGCTGGGTCTGCCTGAGGGCTCCCTCTGAGGCCGAGTGCACGTTGAGGAGGGCGGGCCTCTTCCTTCAGGCAGTCCCCGATGTGCGGTCTGCCTGAGGGTCCCTTGAGGCCGAGATGGACGGTTTGAGGAGGGAGGGGGCCTCTTCCTTCAGGCGCCCCGATGTTGCTGGGTCTGCCTGAGGGCTCCCTTGAGGCCGAGATGACAGTTGAGGAGGGAGGGCCTCTTCCTTCAGGCAGCCCGATTTGCTGGGTCTGCGGGGCTCCCTCTGAGCCGAATGGATGGACAGTTTGAGGAGGGAGGGGCTCGTCCTTCAGGCAGTCCCCGACGATGTTGCTGGGTTCTGCCTGATGGCTCCCTTGAGGCCCGAGATGTGACAGTTGAAGAGGGCGGGGCTCGTCCTTTTCAGGGCAGTCTCGCTGTTGCTGTCCTGATGGCTCCCTCTGAGGCCGAGATGACAGTTGAAGAGGGAGGGAGAGACTTTAATTTAAGAGACTTTAATCTTTTTGGCCATGGAAACCCCAGGTGCTGCCACTATCAAGACTGTTGTTTGGTCTTGAATCATAGTGATCTAACCATGGTTCATCAACAGTGACAAGTAATTCC
The DNA here is from genome assembly GCF_019175285.1 of Sceloporus undulatus. Classification (NCBI taxonomy): domain Eukaryota; kingdom Metazoa; phylum Chordata; class Lepidosauria; order Squamata; family Phrynosomatidae; genus Sceloporus; species Sceloporus undulatus. The sequence continues at coordinate 1,179 of NW_024805487.1, forward strand.
AAAAAATTATCATTGGGTGGCTCAAAATGCTGCAGAATCAATTTGAAAGTATCCACTCAATCTTGTTTCTGGTCAGCATTCAAACATTTTGACACCCAGTTTGTCATGCCCTGCCTCCAGGAGCCAGGCATGTCGTCTGAGTCTGAGGAACAGGCTGGGAGCCCAGGTGGCATACAAGGACCAGGTTCCCAGGAGAAAAGCTTCCCCCCACCCAAGCCAGACCTACTAGTGCCTACTCCCTCAGAAAAATGCTGGGGGGGGGGGGGGGAGAGACAATGGCATTGTCTGCGGTTAAGTAGGATGCAAGCTGCTAACAGAGAGCATTTGCAAGACGCAGATGGGCTTTAAATATCCCAGCACCTCTCATGGTCTGACATGGTCGACAACTATCCTTCATGCTTGGGAAATGCCTTGCTGTTGCCTTGACCCTTGATTTCATTCTGTCTGGAACTCTGCTTGAACTTGGACTATTCTTTCGGATTTTCCCTTTGAACCTGCTATACTGGACTGACTGAAGCCTCATTATGAACCTGCACTGAATTATACAACTACTGGTTTTGCTACCAAAGACTTGGTGAGACAAGCTTCCTTTCTCTCTCTCCCTCAATGCTTGAAATGCTGAATTCCTGGACTGGTGATTTGATTAGACTCCCAGGAACAAAACATAACACAGCATAGCCAGCTGCTCATGAATTATAAACACAATGTGTTCGCAGGATATCTAGTGTCTCAACAATTGTTTTAGCTAAGATTCACTGATTTGCCAAAATCAAGTCATGAGCATAATTTAATAATTTCAGGAGTTGACACTGTGTGAAGGCCTCCCAAACATTGCTGCATGTTTATTCTCAAAATCTCCATACTTAAAGTTGGCACATCACTTGTTCACAGTTGAGTATGACAATCATTTATCACTCAGTGTTTGCATCATACACTCATGGATTTCTTTGGGGGTTTTCTTCTGCAAGAACAGGAACTTCATGATGGCCCAGAGTTCAGCACTTGAAAATTCCATACTTTTCATTGATATGGTTCTGTCAAAGGTCTGACAAAAATCAGAAATGAGAGCTACGAAATGAAAGGAGAGATCCTGAAAATTGTCAGTTTATAATACCAAAGAACACTGTTTCAAGCTACAAATTAGTTTGGCAAAATTATGCCTAGATTATGGGAAGAGTGTGTCAGGATGAGAACTTGTCAACATCCTCTCTTATTGTTGATACAAGAGATATTCAATAAAACTTTTAAATATTTTGTCCCTGTAGTTTGTAAAAGCAGTACTTGAGAACTATGATGTTGCTACTCTTGCATGTACCCTCAGTCTTTCAGACACACAGATTCTGCATGCATGTATTCAACCATCCATAGCTTGATTTTTTTAAATTTATTTTTTAAATCCCATAAGCAAACCTTGATTTTTGCTATTTTGTATAAGGAACACCAGTTTACTGTGTGATTGTATATAATGGGACTTGAGCATCCACAGAGCATCCTGGAACGAAATGCCAATGGATACCAAGGGCCCACTTTAATTAGTAACAATAGAATTAAAGAATCACAAGTATATAGTAGTAAGTAAATAAGTTTATTTGTGTAGCATATACCATTACAAAAAAAAGCAATCCATCAAGACAAATATAAAATCAATACATTGTAAAAATCCTTAGAGGCGTAAAAAATAATAAAATAAAACATCAAACACATCAAATACATTATAAAATAATACATTGCTTACGAGGTTAAAATCATATTTAAAACAGAATATCGCAGAGAAAGGCAAAGACAAAAATGAAGGGTTAAGATAAATCTAGATAGGCATAAGAACCAAATACACTGAGACTATGGCGGGATACAGACGGGCAGGGGAAGACGTCTTGGAGGTGTATTCTGCTGAATACGGAGCCTCCAGACCGCCCGCCCCGGGGGCGTGGCTAAGGTGTATGGGGCTTCCACAATGGGGGGCAGTGAAGACGCCTCACCTGGGGCCGTTTCTGACCCGCAGTTTCCATACCGCCACTTCGCAGGACACTGCAAAGAGAGAAGCAGCTTCCTCATGGGTGGCCAAAAATGGGACTTTTTTTTCTTTTGCCGGCTGGCGGATGCGCAGCTGCAGCACTCAGCACAGGCGGCAGAAAGCCTATGTGCACATTTAAAGCGCCCAAGCCTCTTTAAACTTCCCCCCCCCCACCCTGCCCAAGAACAATGGTGGTCTCCTGCCAGCTGGTGATCAGCTGGTGTTGGCATCCTTGTCCTCTTGCACGTTGCTAGTGTCACCAGCATCATGGATGCCTCCTCTCCTTTGGTCCCCGTGCTCTTGCTGAATCTGAAATGCACAGCCACAGCTGTCACCGCTGCCACTGCTGTCTCCCTGCCATCCCCCATCACCTCCCTTGTACATATGTAAATATTTAAAGTTTTAGCGTTTTTTTATTGTTAGGTGAAAATGGCGCAGGAATATGTGTAGGGGTGCACTTTAAATTCCAAACTTTCCACAATTCTAGCAGCGCATGCGTACATATTGCTCTAGGGTTTGGGTTAGGGTTACGAGTCTTAAAATGCGCTGCAGCTTCCACACCTGCATGGCATCTGACGCTGCAATTAAAGCCTGACTGCAAACTGTGCATGTTCCAGGACCCCGACTCATTATGCGACGCAGCAGACACGGAGCTTTTAAATGGGCAACTTAAATTAGCGGCGTAGCAATTCTGACGTACCCGTGCAGCAGCTTATAGACGGAGATGCGCAGCTGCGCACTATATAGAAAAGAAGCGGGGAAAAGCGGCACCTTTTTAATGCTGCTTCTTCCCGCTTGGGGCGTGCTGGCGGCGTGTTCATGGCGGCATTCAGGTAAGGGCCGTCTGTAGGCTATACCTTCATGACATCATGAACACACCCCTTTTTGCCCGTCTGTATCCCGCCTTCATTTCTACACAGGAAAGTATATTGAGTAGATTTGAATGACAAATTGTGAGCGACTGTGGTTTGTAATTTATTCATTAGGCTGAATGAGATCACTAGAGGCCCTGCCCCAGGTCCTAGGCTTTAGCTCACAAACCTCAGGACCTGAATTCACAACCCTATAAGAGAGATGGAGGGACACCAGAAAGTAGGCAACCAAAGTCCTATGCATATTATCCAATTGTACCAGTTTGGTGCCATGTTAACGGCTGTGGATCCATCATACAGAAACCTGGGAATGGGGTGCTTAGAACTGGATGCTTGGTAGAGAGCCCCAGTGCAGTCCTTCATGAGAGTTGCTATATAATTCTAAGTACCTGAAAGATGAAATCCCAGGATTCTGTTGGACAGAGTCCTAGAAGTTTCATGGT
>NW_024805488.1:0-4506 GCF_019175285.1 Sceloporus undulatus
ATGTCCAATTGACTCAACTTCCTCAGAGCCGCAGGGGCATAGTCTGCACTGATAAGGTAACTTTTTATATTTGCCTTCAACTACGGCTGATGGGATGATATTAAATCTTGTGAGCATAAATGTTCTTCTACATTTGGGCATGTTCAGATTATCAAATTATTTGGCATGTATGAAAACTCTTCCAGTTTCCTTTCCTTCACTGAGTTATTATTACAATCACTCAATATTTCTTCACAGAAGAAAGTTTCCAAATATTGAAACTGTGTTGGTTTTTTTAAAAAGGGACTAGTCATACCAATGTCACCTCCCTATAATTCTTCTAATTCAAAGATACAGCCATGTTAGTCTCTAGAATCAGTATGTCCATATAACCAAAGTTTTTTGGATTTGGACTGTCATTCTGACATACCTACAGCATATATATGTCTCTCTCTGGCTTCCACTCCACCAAAAACATCTGAGGAAGTTGACTGAAGTCTAGGAAAGCTCATGCTGCCAACTTCTTTCTTTCAATTAGCTTCAAAATACAATGGAGATATAATCCAGTTTGAGACCATTTTAACTGCCCTGGCTCAGTGCTAAGGAACCGTGGGAACTGTAGTTTATTGTGGCACCAGAACTATCTCTGACAGAGAAGGCTCATCATCTCACAAAACTCCAGTTCCCAGGACTCCTTAGCACTGAGCCAGGGCTGGTCAAGCGATATCAAACTGGGTTCTTTCTGCCGCGTGTTTTGGACCTTAGTCTCAAAGATGCTACAAGTTCTCTCTGTATACTGACTCCTCTTATGATTGTTTCCAGAAATGATGCATAGCTGGCACTTTGATGGCAAAAATATGTACTGTGTACTGATCTCTGCCCTTCTCTCTTTTGCCTGTTGCAGACTCTCCCCATCCCTTAGACATGTCCACAGAGATGGGGATCCTGCCTGGTACCATGCATCAACTTATTAATGATGCCCCATCAACACAGATTTTTATAACTCCACCCCCTGTTGATGTACTTATTCAAGGAGCTCCCTGTAAGCCGACTGTAATTGTCTGCAACCGTTTCTCTGAAGCTGCTGGGCTTGGCAGTCTCTCTGGGGTTGTCATGGATGTTGCTTTCCGAATGATCCCTTGGGGAGCCCCATCTGCTGTTTCCTCGGCTAGTTTCTTAAGGACTGTATAAAGCGGATGAAGACAAAAGAAAGGACCACTCCACACATCCAAAGCGGACAAATCTGACCTGGGTTTTAATGTGTTGTGGGTCACCACAATCCCCACCTTTCACAGCAGGGCAATAGAAAGCCCGCAGCCCTTCAAAACTCAGGTCAACATCTCTCTTTCGTTCCTCCTCTCATCATCTACAAACCTATGCTTGGGGCTGCGGGTTTAGAATTCACAAATGCTCAAGATTTGACATTGCACGTTAAATAGAAGAGGGCCAGGCATACTCAGCACTGTTGAAAGCTGAAGACTCCAGGTCTAGCACTTCTTGTTTCTCATATCTCTTACTGCTTTGCTGCTTAGAACCTTCCTTTTGAATTCTCTTGATTTCCTATTAAATCTTACTCTGCATCAAAACATTTGAGAACTGGTTTTTATTACCTTCAATCCATCAGGGTCCATTTCCATCTTTCTTACCACGATGTACGCAATGCGTCACAACGTGCAGATGCTGTGTGGCATCATCGTCATCATGGCTGAGCCCATGTGGACAAGACACTGCCATGATGCCACTGCCTGTACGGATTAGGGTTCCAGAGCGTGCGGTTGCCATATGCTCTTGAACCCTAGTTTCAGTGCAGACACACTGCTTTTGGCTTATGTATCTTGGGCCTTAGTTTCTATACATTATGTGTTTAGGTATATTATGTATTTGTTTATGTAACTTTTAGCATGCCTTCTATTCCAAAAACATGCCGCACATCCCTGTGTTTACCAATATTAGTTGTAGGGAGGATCTAAGATGGGATCTGCAGCTGGGTGCAGCTCATTTGGGTCATAATAACATCTCTCTAATTCAACCTATTTTTCCAGTGTTCAGACATAAGGGGAGCCATTTTGCCTTTCCTGAGTCAAAGCAACAGGGCATGGATTTACTGACGCATCATTTTAAATGTAGTTGTGAAACACCCCCACACAACACATTAATACAGTGTGGAGAGAAAAGGCGTTGGCATGTGCATAAAAGTACAGGACGTTTGCTAGCCATTCTTCTAACTCTGGCTGCGTCAGCTAAAAAGAAGCACATCATACTTGGTTAGTAATTAAAAGTCCAGCATCCAATCACAAAGCCATCCAAACAGTATAAAAGCACTGGTTCTCTTGCGCTCCTTCAACATCTTTGCTTCAACACCTTCTCTCCAGTCCTTCCCAGTCGCTCTTCGGAGACGTGAGAATGCCTTTCATGTTGAAGTTTGTTCCTTTTTGTTTTGTTTCTTGGTGGGATCTGCCCTGGGCCTCTGAACCCTTTTCAAGAACAGTCGGTGAGTCTTTTCTGCTAAAGGAAGGGAAGATCCCAGGTCCAACTGTTGGTATCTCCAGATCGGGCTGGAGAAGATCTCTCCTTAAAACCCCAGACAACTGCTGAGATAGGACTGACTTGGTGCAGATATCCTGATCATTTATGGATGTGTTCTAACTCATAATGAGATATAGTTCTCTCAGCCACAACTTATGTTAATGTAGCACATTTTAGGATAAAGGTAAGGTAAAAGTAGTCCCTTGACATGAATGTCTAGTCATAACCAACTGCAGGGGATTGTGCTCATCTCCGTTTCTAAGCCAAAGGTGTTGTCTGAGGACTACTCTGGTGGTCATATGGCCAGAATGACTGCACCGAACGGTGTTACCTTCCTACTGAGAAGTGGTGCCTATGTATCTACTTGCATTTCCATGCTTTGGAACTGCTATGTTGGCAGAAGCTGGGGTTAGTGATGGGAGCTCACCGCACCATGCAGCACCAGGCCTTCAAACTACCAGCCGTCTAATGTTATGATTGTCAGTATTGGAGTATTAACCAGTAAGCCACCACATCCCTTTCCCTTAAGGTAGGTGGCTTCCAAAGGGAAATTTGCCAAGATCACAACGCCTGGGCCTTACTATTGGATGACTAAGAGAAAACAAAATTTGCACATTATCCCCCTTAGGGTAGTTATGGAAAAATGTGGAAATTTGTTTTCTCTCAGTCGTCCAATTTTAACACCCACGCATTGTGATCTTTGCCAGTTTTCCTTTCAAAGCCACCAACCTGCAAGAAAGAAGTGGTGTTACTTTCATTTCATATCAATAATAATAATAATAATAATAATAATAATAATAATAATAATTTATATCCTGCCCCTCTGAGAACAACTGGGGCGGCTAAGAAGTTAAACAATATACAACATATCAAATCCCTGGTACCCTCCCCCCCCTTAAAAAGGTATTAAATCTAGCAAAGAATTAAAACCATACAGGTTAAAACTGACTAAAGGGTCAAACAACAAAACTATACAAAAGAACAACAGAACAATAATCAATACAACAGTGATCAATGGGAGCAGCAGTATCTCTTTATGAGAGTTTCCTGAGGCCGGGTTGGCTATTCTGGAAAGACCTGCCAGAAGAGATCCATCTTGATATCCTTTTTAAAGCTGTCTAAGGATGTAAGCAGACGGATCTCATCCGGAGGCCGTTCCAAAGTCTGGGGGCGATGATGGAAAATGCCTTCTGGGAGGTAGTCGAACGCCTAGATTTTTGTGGCTGAAGTGGGCCTCTCCCAGAGGAGTGGAGTGCGCTGGGAGGATTGTAGGAGAGAAGGCGGTCCTGGAGATAGTTTGGACCCAAGCTATTTAGGGCTTTAAAGGTGATAACCAACACCTTGTACTGTTAACAGTTTAGTAGCCAGTTTTTCCTATCATACATACCTTGTTTGCCGTTTCCTAATCCCCCTCTTTTTTCATTTATTTAAAACCAATATACAAACTGTTTGCAAAATTTCATTCTTGTAAAGTTTATGAATGAATGAATTTATTGCGGCACATGGCCAGCACCAAAATATAGCAAAATTACAAAACATGTAACATCAGGTGTACTGCCATAGCAGAAATATATATACATTCTACTCCAACGGAGATGTAGATCCTCTATATATCCAAGAAGGAGGGGAGAATGCCCACAGTCCCATCCCTCATAGCAACACAAAATCCACACATTGTTATAAGACATTGTCATAGTCAGGTATTACAAAACGTTGGCACAGTCAACAGTCGGATACCACATCCTCATTCCTCAAAACCTTTTCACAATTTAGGAAGAAAACATTAAAACATTGGAATAGTTATATAGTTACCAACAAACTTTTTCAATGCCGTATCTGTGACATTGCATATAAAATGATATAAAGATAAAATATGTAAAAAGAGTAAGATGATGTCTTGTTATGGCTAAACTCTAAAGCATTCTTACTTCATCGGTATTAAAAAGTTTTTACGGCAGATAATGGCAGCTGCAAAGAACTTGGCAACTTTTCTAGTTCCCA
>NW_024805489.1:0-4505 GCF_019175285.1 Sceloporus undulatus
ATGGGATTGCCATAAGTCCACAGGAGACTTGGCACATACTCCATGCAATTTCTTGAAGGACCTACATTTCCTGGTGCTTTATCCTCCTTTGCAGTTATGACACCTGGCCACCCTGGTCTTGGCATTTTGGTCCAAGCCAGGGTGGCCACATGTCCTAACCACAAAGGAGGACAAAGAACCACAAAATGAAAGGCATGCAAGAAAAATGGAGGACAAGACCCAATGAAAGCTAAAAAACACTCATAGAAATACATATCCATGCTTCCTAGCGATGCTCAAAATGGAGGGTATTTTGGAAATCCTCCTGGACAGAAGGAGACGGAAGTGTAGCCAGTTGTGACTAGGTGTCCTCACCACAAAGGAGGACAAAGAACCACAAAATGGAGGACATTCAAGCAAAATGGAGGGCCTGAGCAAATAAGTGCTAAAAACCATTCACAGATATATAAATCCATGCTTCTTAGTGATACTCAAAATAGAGGACATTCTGGAATTCCTCCTGGACAGAAGTAGGCAGAAGTGTAGGCAGTTGTGACCAGGTGTTCTCACCACAAAGGAGGACAATGAACCACAACATGGCGGACATTCAAGCAAAATGGAGGACATAATCAAAGAAGAGCTAAAAACACTCAATAAAAATATAAATCCATAGAATCATAGAGTTGGAAGAGGCCACAAGGGCCATCCAGTCCAACCCCCTTCTGCCATGCAGGAACTCCCAATCAAAGCATCCCTGACAGATGGCCTTCCAGCCTCTGTCCAAAGACCTTCAAGGAAGGAGACTTCACTACACTCCGAGGAAGGAGTGTGTTCCACTGTCGGACAGCCCTTACTCTCAGGAGGTTCTTCCTAATGTTGAGGTGGAATCTTAAAAGAGCACAGTTTGGGGAACCACTGATTCTAAACCCATGCTTCTTAGGAGCCATGCTGAAAATGGAGCACATTTTGAAATGTAGGACAGACAGGCCCTGGAGGAAAAAGAAAAGGAGGATGTGCCTGCTGGTCACCCTGCCAGAAACATCTTTACAAACACAGCCTTTATTTTCATTTGTATTTATTTATTTTTATCCCGCCTTTCTCCCAAGTTGGGACTCAAGGCAGCTTACAACATATATGTGTGTGTGTGTGTACAGAATATGTGTACATATACACTCATTCCTCCATATTTGTGGCTTTCATATTTGCGGATTTGATTATTCACGGGTTTGATTAATATGTTCTCTCTAGGAATATCTAGGTCCTCCAGTGCAACTCTATGGTCAACTTTAACTAAAAGTTGCACTGAAATGTGAAAGACCTAGAGATTCCTAGAGAGAACACTCTACTAGGCCTTTGTAGCTCCTCCAGGGCAGTCCTAGGGTCAGTGTCTGTCCGACGTTGACCACAGAGTTGCCCTGGAGGACCTAAAGATTCCTAGAGAGGTGTCTTCTTAGGTAAAAACATGGTGTTTTGGTTATTTGCATTTTTTCCATATTCATGGGGATCTTGTGCCTCTAAGCCTAGGGAATATGGAGGGACATACTTGAGAGGACACCTCCCTAGGAATCTCCGACAGACACTGACCCTAGGACTGCCCTGGAGGAACTACAAAGGCCTAGTAGAGTGTTCTCTCTAGGAATCTCTAGGTCTTTCAGTGCAACTTTTAGTTAAAGTTAACCATAGAGTGGGAGACCTAGATATTCCTAGAGTGAACACATTAATCAAATCCGAAACTACAACTCCCAGCAGACCACTCTCCCGCCGCAAGGCCTGCCGGGTGTTGTAGTCATGAAGGGGGAGGCGCAGGGAGGTTGTTTTTAAAGCCAAGTGAGTGGGGGGGGGGGTTGTTGTTCCTTCCTTCAAGGAATGGAGGAGGGAGATTGCAAGGGAAGCCGTCTCCTTTGGAGGGGAAATAGCGTGAATTCTCTCCTTCCTTACCTCCAACTCCCGAGAGGAATGGCTATGGGGAAAGGGAGGAGATGCTGCTGCTCTTGTTCCTTTCTTCCCTTCAAAAGTAGTTTAGGAATTAGTTCCTCGCCCTCGTTCCCTTCTCGTTACATTAACGCCATTGTCAATGGCGGGCTGTTGTTTCTTCCCCTCCAACAGCAGCCCCCTTTCTCCCCCCAAATTGTAAGCCTCGGGGCAGGGAACTGTCTAATTAACAATTAATTTACAACTTTAGAGCCTTTTGGGGTGAAGAGAGGGGTATCAATAAACAAACAAAACACACACACTTTCACAATAAAGGCCCTTGCTTTTGTCAAACCCACAAAAAAACAAGCTTCTTTCTTCCATACCTGCTTCAACACACTGTTCTTTTCCTTGACCTGTTTTCATGAATATCTGGCCACACTGCAGAAATAATCCAGTTTGAGGCCGTTTTAACTACTGCCCTGCCTCAGTGCTACTGAATCCTGGGAATTGTAGTCCGTTGTGGCACCAGAGCTCGCTCTCTCTCTCTCTCTCTCTCTCCTGATAGAGAAGACCTAAGTGTAGATTCACTGCACTCTCATAGTGCTGCTGCTATTATTCCACTTTCGCTGCTCTGGCTGCCCCCTCCTGTTGCATTCTGGGATTTGCAGTTTAAGAGGAGGCATTTAGAATTCTCAGCCAAGGAGCTCTTAGGCCTCGCTGGACTACAAGCCCCAGGATGCAACAGGAGGAGGCAGCTAGAGCAGTGGAAGTGGAAAAATAGGAGCACTACAAGAGTGTAGTGCAGTAATCTGGCTACTGAAAGATATAGCTGTGTTAGTCTGTGGAGAGATCTTGTAGTACCTTTGAGATCAAATGAAAGAAAGAAATAGGCAGCACGAGCTTCAGTCTACTCCCTCAGCTGCACATTATTCTTGTTATTATTATTCAAAGATATAGCCATGTTAATCTGTAGAATCAGTACGTAGAGATCTTGTGGCACCTTTGAGACTCACTGGAAGAAAGAAATTGGCAGCAGGAGCTTTCCTGGACTTCAGTCTACTTCCTCAACTCTCACAGACACTACAATTCCCAGCATTCCCTAGCACTGAGGCAGGACAGTTAAAGCAGTCTCAAACTGGATTATTCTTGTAGTGTGTTTTGGACCAAAGACACCCTCACACACAACAAATATTAGTCCTCCTTTTCCTAGGACATGTCCTACATTTCAACCTTCTGTCCAGGACGAGTTCCAAAATGTCCCACTATTTGGAGCATGACTAAAGGCTGCATCCCTGCTACAGAAATAATCTAGTTTGACAGCATTTTAACTGAGTGCTTTGGAATCCAACAAACTACACTTCCCAGGATTCCATAGCATTTAGCCATGGCAGGTAAAGTGATGTCAAGCAGGATTATTTCTGCAGTGTGGATGCAGGCTAAGGAGCCCATTGAGTAACACCACATTTGCTGTCCTTTCTTCCCCTCTGAGAAACAAATGTGGCCCCAGCATTGGTAGCAAGTCTTGTGTTGCTATTGCTCCTAGGAAAAAATGGAAGGATCCTTCCTATCCCCCTATTTGCAGTGAGGACAAGATAATAAAATAAAATAAAAATAATAAAACTGGTAATAAAATACAATGTATGTAATATAGGCCTGAACCAGTGTGGTGTAGTAGTTTGAGAGTTGGAGTATGACTCTAGAAAGCAGGGTTCGAATCCCCCCTCAGCCATGTAAACCCACTGAGTGACCTTGTGCAAGTCACACTCTCTCAGCCTCAGGGGATAGCAAAGGCAAACCCTCTCTGAAGAAACTTGCCAAGAAAAGCCCATGAGCCTTGGAGCTGCCATAAATTGGAAACGGCTTGAAGGCAGCAGCAACAACAAATGTAATACAGCTGTAAACAAACTATATGAAAGTAATTTATATTTATAGTCGTATTTGTAGCTTTTATTTTGCATGTCCGACATTTTCCTTCAGTGTCCTACATATTGTGGTGCCTTGTCCTCTTTTGCGGTGAGGACATCCAGTTACCCTGAATAAAGATGCTGTGCAAAAGGATCTTGTAGCACTTAAGTGAGTGACCGTATAAGGTTTGGTAAACATGGGTCTCACTTGCATTTGCATAAATAATGTCACAATTTCTGCAGTTAAAACTGTTGATCCTGCAGTTTATAGGGAGGGCGGCTGGCTGCTGAGGGTACCAGGTTAGCTTGGCATGCATTTTTTTTAATTGTTCACTAATTTTTATTACTGTTTTTAGAACTGGGTCATGAGAGTTAAATTCTAAAAACGTTTTCATAACTAATGCAGTATTTCTCTTCTAAAATGTTAGCAAGTAAAAGACAGTTTCAGATGGCATAGATATGATTTTGATAACTGACATAAAGTGTAGTGATGCTATGATGTTATCAGTTACATATGTCTCCTACTGCTCCTGAGTTGAGCTCAAGCTGAGAGAGCCCAGGGCTCTCCTTCCCCACTTTATCCTCACAACAACCCTTTAAGGCAGTTGGGTCTAAGGGAAATCCAAAACACACTGCAGAAATAATCTAGTTTGAGACTGCTTTAACTGCTCTGGCTCAATGCTAGAAAATTCTGGGAAGTGTAATTTT
>NW_024805490.1:0-4505 GCF_019175285.1 Sceloporus undulatus
CGGGTTTGCTTTTCCCCACCCGTCCTCCTCCTGAAACGGGAACTCGCCTTCTTCTCGGGGGTCCCGTAATTGAACTGCCTCATGAGGACCAAGGGGACGAGGGTTGCCCCGGCCCTGTAAGGACACTGGTCTCCCCACCCTTCGAGGACTGTGGACCACGCTAGCTTTCCCTCGGCCGATCGCCTCCCCGCGTCCCCCTCTTCCGCGTCTCCTTCCTCCCGCGCACAGCTGTCCCTCTCCTTTTATCTCCCCTCCTGGCCCCGCCTCTCTTCTGTCCTCCTCTTGAGTAGTAGCCTCTTGATTCCTTTCCACCTGATCGCTCCCTCCCTCTCCAACTCCTTCTTCCTCAGCCTTCACTTCCCTACATAACCCCCCGGCCAAGAGAGTTGGTGATGGTGGAGCGGTCCAGGTGGCCTGTCGGGAGAAAAAATCAGCGTTAGCATGCAACAAGCCTTGCCTATGGTGTATTGTAAACGCATATGGTTGCAACGCCATATACCATCGAGTTATCCGCGGGTTTGTATCTTTCATTGAGGCCAGCCAGGTTAATGGCGCATGATCCGTAACTAGCTGAAAAGGCGCTCCCCACAAATAGTATTTCAATTCAGTAATGGCCCATTTAATGGCTAACGCCTCCCTTTCAATAGCTGCATATTTTTTTTCCGCTTCTTTCAGTTTCCTACTAAGGAACAACACAGGGTGTTCCCCGTCCTCCCACACTTGGGAAAGGACCGCCCCTAACCCCACTTCAGAAGCATCCGTCTGTAATACAAATGGTTTTGAAAAATCCGGGGCCCTTATTACGGGAAAACTATACAAATGTGCCTTGAGGGTATCCAGAGCCAATTTTTCCTCCCTACCCCATCGCACTCTCCTAGGTTGCCCTTTCTTTGTCAGGTTCGTCAAGGGGCAAGCGATATGCGCAAAATGTGGTATAAACCGCCGATAGTAACCTGCCAGACCCAGAAATTGTCTCACTTGTTTTTTGGTTTGAGGAATGCCCCAGTCCTGTATTTTAACTACTTTGTCAAATAAAGGCTTTATTAAGCCTTGGCCTACTGAGTGCCCCAAATATTTCACTTGTTTGCATGCAATGGCACACTTTTTGGGATTAACTGTGAGTCCCGCTTTCCTCAAGGCTACCAATACCTGTGTTAAGTGTTGCAAGTGCTCCTCCCACGAGTTACTATAGATGATGATATCATCTATGTAAGCAGCGGCAAAGTCTGACAAGTCTTTCAAGATTATGTCCATGGCCCTCTGGAAAGTAGCCGCGGCGCCATGTAACCCAAAGGGCATACGTGTAAATTGAAATAAACCCTTCGGGGTTGCAAAAGCTGTTTTCTCTTTATCTTCCGGTCTCGGTTTAATTTGCCAATAGCCTTTAGTCAGGTCAATGGAAGACAAGTATTTCGCTTGTCCCAATCTTTCTAGTAAATTAACCGTGCCCGGCATAGGGTAGGCATCAAACTTGGAAATTTTGTTAACCTGTCGAAAATCTATGCAAAACCTGACCGTTCCATCCGGTTTTGGAACCATGACAGGTAGACTCCTCCATGGGCTCCTAGAAGGTTCAATCACCCCCAAGGCGAGCATGGTTTCTACTTCCTTGTTTATGGCCTCCTGCACTCTCCAGGGCCAAGGTCTAATGGGCAATCTCACTATTACTTTAGGATCGGTCTGAATAGCATGCAGAATAACCCCTGTACACCCTGGTCTCCCCTGGAACACGTCCTCAAACTGCCTTTGTAAAGTCCTCACCTGTTTTTCCTGTAGTTCGGTAAGGGGAGACATAATGGGCACCTCTCCTGTCTCCAAAAACTCCTCGGTCTGAGGCCCTATCATCCACTCCTCCTCCTCGGGGTCACTAGTCACCTCTGTACAAAGAGCCTCTCGCACCTTCCAGGCCTTTAAAAGATTAATGTGGAAAATTTGTTTGCGGGAGGGGTTCTCCCCCACTTGAACCTCATAGTCTACTGGTCCCACTCTTCTCACCACCTCAAAAGGACCCTGCCACTGGGCAAACAGTTTGGTTTTCTGCGTTGGCAACAAAACTAGGACTCTCTGTCCCACTTGCAATTCCCTTTCCTTTACCCGTCTATCGTACCAGTTCTTCTGTTCCTCCTGAGCTCGATTCAAGTTGTCCTTGGCTATTTGCCCAATTTCCCTGAGTCTTTGTCTCATTTGCAGGACAAATTGTAATTCTGACCGTGAGTTTGACACCTCTTCCTCCCATCCTTCCTTGACAATATCCAGTATTCCTCGGGGCCTTCTTCCATAAATCAATTCAAACGGGGAGAATCCTAAGGAAGATTGGGGAACTTCTCTAAAGGCAAAGAGCAGCGGTTCTATCAATTGAGGCCATTGTTTAGGATGGTCCCCTATAAACTTTCTAAGCATGGTCTTCAGGGTCCTATTAAATCTCTCGACCATCCCATTCGCTTGGGGGTGGTAAACTGATGTCTTAAAGGGTTTAACCTTGAGCATCTTCCACATCTGGGCTAGGGTTTGGCTCATAAAGTTGGACCCTTGATCTGTTAAAATTTCCCTGGGGAATCCTACCCTGGAAAAGAGCTTAATCAACTCCTGGGCTACCCTGGTCGCATGGATCGTTCTTAAGGGAATAGCTTCCGGGTACCGGGTAGCACAATCCACCACCACCAAAAGGTATCGATACCCGCCCGCTGCTGCCTCTAGAGGCCCGACGATGTCCATAGCGATCCTGGAAAATGGTTCTTCCACAATCGGGAGGGGTATCAGTTTTCCACCCGGAGCCCCTTTTCCCTGCACCAGCTGGCACTGTGGACAAGACTGACAAAAGGCCTTAACTTCCGCAAAAACCCCCGGCCAATAAAACCTTTGTATCACTCTCTGTACTGTCTTATCCACCCCCAAATGCCCAGCCATGGGTATCTCATGAGCCAGCCTCAACACCATGTGCCTAAGAGCCCTGGGAACTATCAGCTGCTCTTCCGGAGTTCCCGGTCCTCCTTCTGGGGGGACCCGATATAACAAGTCACCTCTCATAACAAAGCGAGGCCTCTGCTCCCCCGCCTCTGTTTGAGCTTGCCTTAGCGCCTCCTGAAGTCCTTCGTCATCCTGCTGCCAAGCAGCCACTTGGGCCCTCTTGACGCCCCCCAAATCTAATTCCACTGCTGCAGTTACCTCCCCCGCCAAAACCTCCGAATCCCTTAAAAGCCTCTTCCAACCCGGCCAGTCACGTCCTAGCAGCGCCTCCCTTCTTAACGTCGGGACCACTCCTACCTTTATTTTTCTCGATACACCCTCCACCTCTACCAAGGCCCAAACAACATTATAAGCCTTCAAGTCCCCATGTACGCACCTAACATTCACCTTATGGATCGGGTGGCCTCCCGGGACCTCCCTTACTAAAGTTTGACTACAACCCGAATCCACTAAAGCTTGTACCTCCCGCCCATTCACTCTAATGCCCAGAACTCTCCCTTTCCAGTCATCCTTACTTACTTGAGCTGCCTCCCAGGTATCACCCCAGGAGCACTCCATCACCGGGCAGTCTCGTCTAACATGTCCTTCCATCCCACAGGAATAACACACTATAGGTTTCTTGACCCCTTCTTTGGCTCCGGCCTCTACCGAACTCCGAGCTCCTTCGCCTATCTTCGGGTGGGGAGCTTCTTCTTTAAGGGGTTGCGCCGGCGAAGCCCCTTTTTCATGAGACTTCCAGGTTCCCGCCGCCCCTCTTCCTCCTCTTATGGGGATCCCCTCCACTCCTCTCCTTAGGCGGCCTGTGTCACTCTCCTCGGCCGACGCAAACGCCTCCATCAGCGTGATTGCTTTTTCAAGGTTTTGGGGTCTATGGCACCGCACCCAGTTCCTCGCCTGGGTGGGCAAACTTCCCACGAACTGCTCGACCATCACGAGTTCGGCGACCTCTCCCGCAGTCCTCTCCGAGGGTTTGAGCCATCTCAAACCGCTGGCCCTAATCTTCTGCCCAAGGGTCCGCGGATGCACCCCGGGTTTCCACCGCAGCTCTCTCAACCTCATGCGATAGGTGTCCTCCGAGATATTCAAGGTCTGGAGAATAGTTTCCTTCACTTTCCCATAGTCCCGAGCCTCTTCCGGCGACAACGTATCTACTGCCTCCTGAGCTGCCCCGGTAAGGCAGGGAGTCAATATTAAGGCCCATTGCTCTTGGGGCCATTGGGCCGCCGCCGCCACCCTCTCAAAAGTATTGAGAAAAGCCTCCACATCGTCTTGCGGGCCCATCTTCATCAATTTGAGGGGGTTGAGCCCCACCGACCAGGTTAGGCCTCGTTCCCCCTGGCCCACAGGTTGTGGGGTCCTCCATAAACTGGTCATCTGGGAAACCAATTGGTTCTGAGCTGCTTGCTGGGCTGCACAGACTTGTTCCAGAACCCGAGTCTGCTGGGCCGACACGTGCTGCAGCATGAGTTGTTGCTGTTCCGCAAACCAGACAAATAGTTGCTCTTGAGAAGACGTAGGCCCCGCCCTAGGGGCGTTGC
>NW_024805491.1:0-4505 GCF_019175285.1 Sceloporus undulatus
AATCATAGAGTTGGAAGAGACCACAAGGGCCATCAAGTCCATCCCCTGCCATGCAGGAATACACAATCAAAGCATCCCCAACAGATGGCCATCAAGTCAAACATCCAAAGAAGACGACTCCACCACTCTCTGAGGGAGTGTGTTCCATTGTCAAACAGCTTGTACTGTCAGTAATTTCCTCCTAATGTTGAGGTGGAATCTCTTTTCTTGTAGCTTGCATCTATTGCTCCAGGTCCTATTCTCTGGAGCAGCAGAAAACAAGCTTGCTCCATCCTCAATATGACATCCCTTCAGATATTGAACCAGGGCCATCATATATCACCTCTTAAGTCTCTTTTCCAGGCTAGACATACCCAGCTCCCTAAGTCTCTCCTCACAGGGCATGGTTTCCAGACCTTTCACCATTTGGACACCCTCCTCTGGACATGCTCCAGCTTGTCAACACCCTTTTTGTATTTTTGTATTGTGGTGTCCTGAACTGGATGCAGTATTCCAGGTGAGGCCTGACCAAAGCAGAATAAAGTAATACTATTACTTCCCTTGATTTAGACACTATATTTTTATTGATGAAGCCTAGAATTGTATTGGCCTTTTTAGCTGCTGCATCACACTGTTGATTCTGGTTCAACTTGTGATCTGCTAGGACTCCTAGATCCCTTTCCCATGTACTATTGTCAAGTCAGGTGTTCCCCATCCTATGCATTGCATTTCCCCCCCTACCTAAATGTATTATACTACCATATATTTCTTCCTGTTGAAATTCATTTTGTTAGTTTTGGCCCAGCTTTCTAACCTATTAGGGTCATTTTCAATTTTGATTCCATTCTCTGCGGTATTAGCTACTCCTCCTAATATGGTGTCTTCTGTAAATTTAATAAGCATGCTTGTTTATTACATTATCAAAGCCATTGATAAAGATGTTGAATACAACTGGGCCTGAGACATAACCCTGTGGCACCTCACTGGTCACTTCTCTCCAGGATGAAAAGGAGCCATTGCTGAGCACCCTTTGGATGCAACCAATTACAAATCCACCTAACAGTAGCATTATCTAGCCCACATTTTTCCTAGCTTATTTGCTAGAATACCCCATCACCTTGTTGAAGGCCTTACCGAAATCAAGATAGGCTACATCCATAGTATTCCCTTCACCTACCAAGCTGGTAATTTTATCAAAAAATGAGAGCTAAATTTAGTCTGGCATGACTTGTTTTTGAAAAAGACAATGTTGACCTTTTGTGATTATAGCATTCCCTTCTAAATGTTTACAGACTCTCTGTTTAATGATCTGCTCTAGAATCTTTCTTGGTATTGATGTCAGACTAAATGGGCAGTAATTGTTGGGTCCTCTATTTCTACCTTTTTGAAGATGGGGGCAACAATTGCCATTCTCCAGTCTGCTGAGACTTCTCCTTTTCTCCAGGAATTCTCAAAGATTATTAACAATGCCTCTGAGATTATTTGTTGGCTGTAGTTCATCTGGCCCTGGAGACTCACTTAATATTAGTCTCAAAATATGGTTCTTCCACCATGCTTTCTGCCTCATCTAGAAGAACAATGCATGGCATATCCATGGTAGATTACAAATTCCTCCTATAATCCTGACAAAAGCTGATATTAAAAAAAATAACCATTTCATTGGCCTTAATCTATACACATAACAGTATAGTAATTAATCTCTCTATACACTAATACATTTTAAATAATCTTGTTAAAACAGATTAGTACACTTGAAAGATAAAATGAAGACTAGATATAGTTATAAAAAAGAGCAGCTATATTTTGTTTTTTAAAATGTTCAAAAGATTGACTATGCAGCTGAATAAGCTGAAGACTATGGAACAATTATTCTACATGATGAATAGGAAAGAAAAGTTTCAACATTTCAGAAAAATCATTATAACCACCAGGCCATTTCACAGAGCCAGTTAAAATAATAATGGAAGAATCTGGGAGGCAGTAGTACTAGGAGTGAATATTAACTAGTTCTCACACCAAGTAGATATTATAAAACATTCCCTGGATCAGAAGTGCTAATACATATCAATGATGATATAAGATTTTAACATAGCTGGGACATGCTCACTCAAACTCCCAAGAGGAGGGAATAACCGGGGGGGGGGTATAAAAATGAGCAAATTGCACTTTGTATAGAAATATAGTGAAATATTTTGTTGCAGGACCTCACTTGCCTTTTTTGTTTTTATCTGCAAAATACAAGTGTTTGGGGAAGGTGCTGTTATGTGACTTGTATGAAAAAGCTCTTATATAATTTTTAAAAATGATCATTTAAGCAAGAGCTTATGCCCAGTAACAGCCACACTGATGCTGGGAGTAGGAAACATGGAGACACATTATTCTCATCCATATGAAGAGAGGTGGAGTAGTACATAAAAATGATGATTCTATTAAGTTGCAGAATAGACATCATTGCAAGGGGTTCACACATGCATTGCCACATACTGCATCCTTCCAGAACTTGGTGTCCACTTAGTGTTTCAGATTACAACTCCCAGCAACTCCAGAAAGCATGGACAATAGTCAAGGATGATGGGAAATATAGTCTAAAAGATTAGAACATCAGGTTGGAGAAAGCTTCTATTCTACATCACTGTAGATTTAGATTTTTTTAGATTTAGAATTTTTTAAATCATGGAAAACCTTGTCCCATACTAGACAATTCTACTGCTCAGCAATCAATATGCATTTAACTATTTGTACTCTGATACCTACTTTTCAGTCTATAGATTTTCATAGCAGCTCATAAGAGAAATTATAAAAAATAAGTAAAATTAAGCTAACAAGGAATTGCTAAAAGTGTTAGC
This sequence comes from Sceloporus undulatus, assembly GCF_019175285.1. Taxonomy (NCBI): domain Eukaryota; kingdom Metazoa; phylum Chordata; class Lepidosauria; order Squamata; family Phrynosomatidae; genus Sceloporus; species Sceloporus undulatus. The sequence goes on from NW_024805491.1 coordinate 2,826, forward strand.
AAAACTGCTGTTTATCCCTTTAAAAGTTCTACTTGGCTTAGATCCATGCTTTCTAATAAACTTTATTTCTTTGTAAAAGCCTGCCTGAACCCTGAGATCCGCAGGAAGGCTCCTCCCTCATTCCCACCATCTTCACAGGCATGGTTGGTGGAGACACCAGATAGGGACTTCTCACTGACTCCCGCTATGTTCTTGAACTCCTTCCCCAAAGTGACCAGATTGTCCCCCTCCTTGCTGTTCTTCCATTGCTGACAAATACCTTTTTATCTCTACAGATTTTTAGAAGAGAAAGTTTTAAAAGAACAGGGTCTCAAGACAGTGCTATGTTGCTTTAAATTGACTTATTTTAAAAGCCTTTTATCTTTCTAAGGGGCAAAACAAAGTGCCCTGAAGAGGTGGCTTGAGGCCACCCTGAGAGAGTCAGGTTGGGATTGCGGCAACTGCACACTGTAGCCCCAATCTGGCTTTTTGCCGGCCCAAAAAGAAGCAGCAAAATGCTGCTCCCTTTTGAGCTAGCAAAAAGTTGGCTTTTCCCTCCCTGTCGTGGCTTTATGGCACTTCTATGGTGTGCAGTGTGTAAACACTGTGCCACCGTGAAGCCAGCCCAGCAGCTTCTGGGAGGCATCGAGGCAATGCCACATGCCCCAAGCTGCTGGGAAGCTGGCATTTTGAGATAGTCTGTTTTGCCTCTAAGTCTCTGTTTCTAATTGTTTTAAATCATTGATTTAATTCTATTTTAATGCTCACTTTTTATTTGTTTTTGGCTAACAAACAAACAAGCTTCATTTATATATTGCTTCATACCGCCTAAGCAGTGTCTAAGCGGTTTACAACTGTAAGCTAATTTGCCCCCAACAATCTGGATACTCATTTTAGTGACCTTGGAAGGATGCAAGCCTGAGTCAATCTTGAGCCCTTTTGCTGGTCTTGAACTCGCAACCTTGTGGTTTTGAGTGAGTAGCTGCAGTACAGGCATTTAACCACTGTGCCACCAGGGCTCCTATTATACTGGCTTGAAATTGTAAGCTGCCTTGAGTATCCTTTTTGTAAAAAGGTAAGAAATAAATATGATAGTGATGATGATGATGATGATGATAATAATAATAATAATCACAAACAGGATAGCCAACATAAATAGTAAAAATAAAATAAGATGACTTTGTGTCAAAAAGTTCAGCACCAAATGGTGCTGAAGAGAGAATTCCAAAGCAAGGAAGACAACATATGGAGGTTTGTTATCCACTCAGTTTTGACTCTGACAGGACACAAAATGTCAGTGAGGCAGATATTAAGGAGCATGTCAGCTCAATATAGAAAAAGGTGGTGTTTGAGATATTGTGATTTTAAGTAATTGAAGTAAGTATATTGAAGTGAATTGTCATCAGGCAACATGTCATATTCACAACAACAGCAAGAGAGAGCAAATGTTTCTCTAGTCAGCTAATTTAAATTCATGAGAACACATAGCAACATGTCCTCAGTTCACTGTTTGGTATGCAGCTAAGCATGAATTTGACTCTTAACAACACACTGGACACAGCTATTAAGAAAATTAAAACAGTGACATACATACCCAATATAGGTTTCTGAAGATCTCCCTTCACCAGTGAAAACACATCTTGCTGCCAGAGTATCTCCATACTTGATTTCTACAGGATTATCTACAGGGTAAAATGCCTG
>NW_024805492.1:0-1035 GCF_019175285.1 Sceloporus undulatus
GGAGGAGGAGGAGGAGGAGGAGGAGGGAGCCTCAGGATTGAAAAAAGGGTAATGAGAGGAGGCAAAAAAAAGGGTAATCAGGGTGAGAGGAGACTCAAGGGTGACAGGCTGCAAAAAAGGGAAATTGGGGTGAGAGGAGACTCAAGGGTGACAGGAGGCAAAAAAGGGGAATCGGAGTGGAAGTGGTTTTTGCTTCAGGGAAGGTCGGAAGGAAGGAGGAGGAGGAGGATTGCCAAGGGAAATTGGGCTGCAGAGCCAAGCTGGAGGAGGGAGGTAGGGAAATCAGGCTGAGGAAATTTTTGACAGTCTATGCGCATGATTTTTTGGGTGACATAGAATGTGTGTGTGCTTGCTTGTGCTACTTTCATTTTCTCTTGTTCCTGGAACTTAAGAGCCATTATTATTATTATTATTATTATTATTATTATTATTATTATTAGTGTTATATGTGGGTGCTACAATCCGAATGCCTGCACTGTATTTCCCTTTTATTTCCAATTGATTCCATGGGTCTACTTTAGTTGGAACTGACAGGTCACTCTTTCTCAGCCTCAGTGGAAGTCAATGGCAAACCTCCTCTGAAGAGAATGTAAGCAGGAGGAAAAGGGTCAATTCAGTCCAGGTCAGAGGCAGGGCATGAACGGAGCTCGCATCAGGCACCATCCCCCCCCCCTTATTTATATATTTTTAAATTGTTTTTGGCAAAAAATGTGCATTATTTTTGCTTGAGGTAGATAGATAGATAGATAGATAGATAGATAGATAGATAGATAGATAGAACGTGGCTAGCTGCTGGTTCCCTTTCCCTTTCTTCTCCTCGCTTCCAGCAAAGGGGAAATGTTGTAAAGAGTACTTTGCAAAAAAACCTTTTTTCCTTTGCAATTGAATGCTACAATTTGAATGTTACAATGTTTCAATTTGGCAAATTGGCAAATTGATACATGCTTTTGCTACTCTCTCTAAGGAATTCAGGGGTAGCCTAAAGAATGCATGGCATTGCATCCTTTTCTGGCATTCTGAGGTGACGAATTTATT
>NW_024805492.1:1045-4504 GCF_019175285.1 Sceloporus undulatus
ATTATTATTATTATTATTATTATTATTATTATTATTATTATTATTATTATCATTATTATTATTATTATTATTGCATGTGTATGAGGCATTCTGGGGTGGCAAGGAGGGGGATACAGGATGCAGAGATGGCATTAGCTTGCATTTTGGGGTTGAAAATGGGGCCAAGGGCAGATCATAACCTGCACTAACCCAAATGCCCACAACACACACACACACACACACACACACACACACAAACAGGAGGTTTTTAAATTTGACAAGTGGTGCCTGGTCCTTTAAAAAGAAGGAGGGGGAAGCACACTTCCGATGCCCCAATGAGTGCTGCAAACATCACCTATGACCATCACTTGATTGACAGCAGGCACCTTCATGTTAAACCCGATTTCCCCAAGAGGGCATTCAGGTTAAAATGCCACTGATAAGTAGTGGGCACTTGCTTAAGGAGAGATTTGGGAGGGGGCCCCCCAAATCTGCCCAGTTCCTTCCAGGTAAAAAGTGCCAGTGAGAATGAGGCGTTGATATTCTTACTCTTCTTTGCTATGCTAAATGTTTCTTGTGTGATCTTTCATTCTCTGCAAGGTAGGTACAAAATACACTGCAGAAATAATCCAGTTCGAGACCGCTTTAACTGCCTAGCTCAGTGCTAGAGAATTCTGGGAAATGTAGTTTTGTGAGCCATTTAGCCTTCTCTGTCAGAGAGCTCTGGTGCCACAATAAACTATAGTTTCCAGGATTCCCTAGCACTGAGTCAGGGCAGTTAAAGGAGTCTCAAACTGGAATATTTCTGCAGTGTGTTTTGGACTTTGGTTCCTTATCTAATCCTTTTAGCTTCTTCTTCTTCTTGTGGGGGTAAATTGGAAAGCCCTTTTGATTGGATGGGTTCATCACACCATTTGCTTCTATTTTCATTAAAGCTTCGGCAATTGTTTTAAATAAGCCATTACAGTTGATAAGATTAGCCTTAATTGCTTGTTCTGTTGTCCTCTCGTGAATATGTCCGTTTACTTCTGCTAATGACTTTGCAGGTTTTGTGTCCCATTTTCTTCTATCTTGACATGAGGTATCTCCTGGTGTGTCAGTATGATCATCCAGGATCTCCAAGCTGGTTTCATTCCTCCAATTGTCTGGCAAGACAGCATTTCCATTGCTCGTTGCCATTGATATGTCCTCTGTCTAACCCCCTCCCCCCATCTTGTGGATCAAAAAAGATCTGTTTGTGATCTAGAGTCCATTCCAGCAGCATGCCTGAGGGCAGGTTCAGGGCTGTTTTGTTTTACTATTGCAGAGAAATATGCAGATATTTTCCTTTGTTACGTTTGTTCTCTGTTTTTTTCTCTTTCTTTTATTTGAAAAGATCCATAAAATTGGGTATGACATCCAGATTCTTGCATCTTTGCCTCTTAAGCATCACCATGCTTTACAGTTACAGGATCAACAGATGTATCTACTGAATTAGGGCAATGAATTTAGCTCAAAACTTTGTTTGATTCTCCTCAAATTAGCAAGTTCCTTAATATAGTCAGTGGAAATAACTTGATTTAGAAAAACAAAACAAAACAAAACACCCAATCCTGGATGTAGTAGGAAATGAAACCTGCAAATTAATTTGTGAGTTATCAGGTGATTATCATGTTACCTTGATTGTGTGAAAGACTGTTTCATATCTAACAATAGTTCTGGGATATGTATAGGAATATGTTATCAAATTAAAGAAAAGAAAAAGCAAGTTTAGCAGATTACCTCTACCAGTACATTAGTTTATGCAAGGGGACCATTTACTCAAAGATGGTTTTAAGTTCCGCTTGTGTCTAGGAGGAAACATAGATGAGATAAGTACTATGTCCCTCACCTATCACTTTTTAAAGTTATGTCTGATATGATGACATATAGCAGGTTGGTACCAGTTTGTTGACAGAGCTGGAAAACTAGATGCTTTATGGTTTCAGAACATGTCAGCTGTAATGGAAAACATACTGCAAGTTACACAAATCAAAAAAGGAAAAGAGTTCCTTGCTCACAACCACTCATTCCCAGGAAAAGGTATACTTCATCTTGAAATCGGGAGTGTTGGCAAGCAGTTTGATGCAAGTGCTGAGGAAACAAGACAGCAGTAGTAATACATTCTGAAATCATGATTACAAGTAACAAAAGAGCTAGTGTCTGGATAAATTAATTTTGTCTGTCAAGAATGGTATTTAATGTGTGAAGATCCCATTTACAGACCTGAAGAATATAGTCTTTAAAAGATGTTTTCTTTCCTCCTTGTCTGCATTTGTGAGAATAAATGACTTGTGACAGAACTGATACTATGTACAGCAGTTACCATATAATGGTTTGCTAGGGATGAATAAGCCTCCCTTAGGTTATTAGTTTTGCATTTTATGATAACATAAAGTGCACTAGTACTGAAAAAAGCCATTTGTTTCATCAATTACCAAAGATGCATTGTGGCCATCAGATAGTAACGGAGATGACCATTGAAGTATTTTAAAGTACATTATGACCCAGGTGACTGAATCTTCATACCTGGTAAATTAAATTAAAAGTATCTGGCTTAAAGAGAGTTGTAAGCAATTTTTCAGGATTTTCAAAACTTCAAAACTTAGATATGTTATTTAAGAACCTGTTCTGCCCTCTCACTCCATGAAATTCTTTAAATCTGTAATCATCAAAATGATTTGATAGCAAAACAATTCTTGTTTTAAAAATCAGTTAAATTAAAACATTGGTTGTGTATCTCAACTCTACTGAAAGTTGATTTCATTTCAGGTGTCCAGAAGACATTTAATGACCAACACAGGCTGCCAGCATCCAGATAGATGGTTTAAATACTCATCTAGCTACATGGATTGTAGCTTCTCTCCAGCAACAATATATAATGGATGCCACAGGAATGTGTGAAAACATCATTAAATTATTGAGACCCAGAATTTGGGGGGGGGGGGGGGGAATAGAAAGAACTATATGCAATATAGTTCCTATGTAGGATGAATGAGAGAGTAAAAAATGTAATGGAAGCATCAAAATCACTTATGCACTGGAAGGGGCACTATAGACCATCAGGTCCAATGAATAAACGGCTTGGATCCAGGTTGTTTGAAGGACCATATCACTCTTTATGAGCCAATTACTGCTAAAACAGTCCAGAGAAGCCCTTCTCTCTGTCATATCACACACTCAGGATAGTTTGGTGGGAACAAGGGAGAAGGCCTTCTCAGTGACTGCTCCCAGACTTTGGAACTCCCTCCCTAGAAAGGCCAGGATGGCATCATCCCTATTCTCCTCTCAGTGGTAGGTAAACATTTTTTGTGCCATCAAGCTTTTTCATGCTGACAAGAGTTTGCTTTTTAAATGCCGAGAGATTGAGATTTTACATTTTTTGTAAAAAAGAAGAAGAAGAAAAAGGGGAAGGGAGGGAGGGAGGGAGGGAGGGAGGGAGGGAGGGAGGGAGGGAGGGGG
>NW_024805493.1:0-4504 GCF_019175285.1 Sceloporus undulatus
CATTGCAGAAATAATACAGTTTGAGATCCCTTTAACTGCCATGGCTAAATGCTAGGGAATTTCTAAGAACATCTGGCCTTATCTGTCAGAGAGCTCTAGTGCCACAGTAAACTACAATTCCCAAGATTCCCTAGCACTGAGGCAGGGCAGTTAAAAGTGGTCTCAAACTAGATTGTTTCTGCAGTCTCTTTTGGACCTTAGCCTCCTGATTTCTTGACTGTAGTCTCCGCTCTGATTAATGACTGACTTTTCGACAGAAAACTATAAATCACCAGCCTCCTGGTATAATCCCTCCCATATCATCATTCAGCCTAGGGAGAGTGAGGGGGTGGTTACGGGCTAATTTTGTGTTGCAATTTTTACTGTACACCGCTATGATCATTGCGGAATAGCGGTCTATAAATAAAACATTATTATTATTATTATTATATTTCTTTCTCGCTGCTCCCTTCAGTGAGAATATAAATAAACGGTGTAATAATAATAATAATCACAAGTAAAAAACACATAAAGCCAGCAGGTAAGATATGATACTATAATAAATACAATACTATATAAAAACAATACTATAAAATGCTATACTATAATATATACTAAAAAGGCCAATGCGATTCTAGGCTGCATCAATAAAAGTATAGTGTCTAAATCAAGGGAAGTTATAGTGCCGCTCTATTCTGCTTTGGTCAGGCCCCACCTGGAATATTGTGTCCACTTCTGGGCACTAGAATTCAAAAAGGACATTGAGAAACTGGAGCCATGTGTGCTGCACAACATGCGGACGCAACGCATCCGCTACGTCAAGATGGCGGCGCCCGTGTGGAATGGGTGCTGCCATTTTGTGCGCGCTCCATGCGTATTAGGGTTAGGGGCGTCAGGAAGTGACACCCATTTCTAACCCTGGTATGCGCAGAGCACGTACTATAGGCCCATGTGGAATGGGCCTAAAATTCGGTATCCTGCTCTGAAGATGGCTTGAAATCGGCTGAGGAAGTGTGTGTCATCCAACAAGTTTGACTCCACTTTAATTACCATGGATCCATCCTACATTATCCTGGGATGTGTAGTTTGGGGAAGCCCCAGAACCCCTTGGTAGAGAAGGCACCATTTTCATCACTCTCAGGATAAATGTCTTTTGTAAAGCTAATTGCTGTTAAACTTAGAACAAGGATCCAGCAGTAACTGCACATAACAACATCCCTCTTAATCCAGAAGATCCATTTGTATGTCCCTACAGCCCACTAGTCCCCTACACTACGGGTATATTTTTAAAACATTTGTAATTATGTCTTGTTTTATTTTATTGCAAGCCACCCTGGGATCTTCAGATCAAAGGCGGGATATAAATATTTTCATAAATAAATAAATGGATAGAAGTCCTGTATAGATACATTTCATGTTGTCCTGATCTTTTACTGCCCTGGGCCCATATTCCTTATTTCTGTTTTGTAGACGTTTGATGCTTAATGGTCACGGTTTCTTTGGCTGATCATTCCATGCAATGTTTTTGCAACACACTGATTACTCCTTACTCTGTTGGTATAATAATTAATGTTTACATCTTATATGCAAGCACACCTTTTCATGGACTCTGTTTATTCCTTGTACTAAAGTTCAGTTTTTCTAACTATATTGCAATGAGATTGATTGATATATTTGACAATCCTTGGCTTCCAAAGAATTTTGGTTTGGTTTGAGAGCTGGAGTTCAACAAGACCTCTAAGGTCCCCAATGACCTAACCCTGGTCAAAAGCCTACATTGTGATGGCCAGAAATGCCTCCCAAATGAGGGAGCCTTACCTCCTAACTCTAATTCAAAAGCTAAGATTGTGTGCTACTGTTTGGTGCATAGTAATTTTGGATAGAGTTTCAGATGTATTATCTGGAGCCATATTGCAAGGCCAAATGGGGAAGAAGAAGCAAGACTCTGATGTTGGGGGACTGTTGACATCAGAATAGCTCATTGCCATGGCGATGTCAACAGTCTCCGTGTGGCTCATGCCACCATGGCAACCCATGATGCTCCTGGGACTCCACTGACCCATCCCAGCCACAGACTCAAGGGAGGTTGCCGCTCAGACAGACCATGGTGGATGCCAGGCGGAGGAGTCAAGTGGGCCACTGGATAAAGGCACTCCACGAAAGTGAAGCTGGCCACCTCTGGGACCAAAGGAGAAGGCAAGTTCACTGTTTTTGTGGACTTGCTAAGAGGGAGGCATGTTTGCAGCCCGAGGCCAGTGGAGATCCAGACCCTGAAGCTGGCTGTTGTCAGTTGATGGACCTGGTGGAAACTGGTGGATGTTGGGGGACAGAAACTGGTAGAGTCTGTATTCGGAAGCTGGTGGATGTCATAAGGCAGAAACTAGCGGAGGTTTGCAGACATGAGCCGGCGGAAGTCCTCCATCAGAAGCCAGCTGATGGAAGCCAGTAGATATCTGTGGATTGAAACTGGAGCATGTCTGTGTGTGGAAGGAGAGTGGATGTCTCTGGTGAACGATCCTCTTGGAGGATCTTGCCCTCTGTGTGAGTGTATGAGTGTGTGAATGATTGTGGGAGTGAGTGAGTGTGTGAGTGTCAGGACCAAAGAACCAAGATTTGAAAAGCCAGGAAAACATTGCAGTGAAATTGACAGTTTATTTGAATTCCAAAGAGAGCCTCACTCCCAGACGAGTTAGTGTCAAATCTGGTTTGTGTCCACAACCATCCCATCTTTAAGGATTCTCTTCCCAAGCCCCCACTTGTCCAACCCCAGCCTGCCCTCTTTCTATCCTAACAAAGAACTCTTTGAACTTACTGCTCTAACTCTCTACCGCCTATCAATCCACCTCTCCCAGGAAAGAAGGCATTGCTTTGTTTACCTTCAAAGTCTTTCCTCAGGAAACAACAAAGTCCTATAAAGTCACCCCTCTGTTTCCACGGACTTGAAATCCATGTCCCTTGCATATACATGAGTGGGAAATGGAGGGGGAAATAATGGGCCATGCGCCCATGATCCGCACTCACAGCCACCCACAGGAGTGTGCCCACATTCAAGCCAATGGGGCGCATTTCCATTTTGGGGGAGGGGGGAGGGGAGGGGGGAACAGATCCCCCCAAAAAACAGAGGGGCAACTGTACTCTAACTTCTCCAATAATTACTTTCGCTGGTGCGCTTGGTAAAGTCCCTTTGACCTCCTGAGGAGAAACTTTAAAATGATGCCCGCCTTGCTGATGCACTTTGCACCTCCTATCTCTGAGGAAACGTGTTTCAATGGACACTGGTCTTGCTCCTTGCTTGGCTAGAACTGCTCTTTTTGCTGAAGAGGATCTGCTTCATGGTCATTTGCCTTACTTTTGTGCCTGGCTAAGGGCCATCGTACCTCTGAGGAGGAGTTATTATTGACTGCTCCCGACTTAAGACCTCACTGGTTGCTAACTCTCTGGGGTTAAACCAATTGGATGGCAGCCCATCTCCACTCATTATTGGTCCATGAGCCTCAAGGGTCAAACTAATTGGATGGGAGCCCAACGTTGATCCTCATCGGTCCCTGGCTCTCTGGAGTCATACCAATTCGCTTGCAGGACCTTCGTCCGCCCAGAATCTCCTTAGTCATACCAATTGGGTGGCAGCTTGACATCGATCCTCATACGTCCCAGACTCTCTGGAGTCATACGGTTTGGATGGCAGCTTGACACCGATCCTCGTCTGTTCCTGACTCTCCAGACCCCACTAGCTCCCAAGCTTATGTCGATCCTCTTTGGTCCCTGACTGTCTGGGATCATACTTACTGGCTTGCAGCTCGACATTCACGGTCTTTGGTCCCTGACTCTCTAGAGTAATACCGATTGGATTGCAGCCTGATATCGATACTCTTCAGTCTCTGACTCTCTGGACTTATACTGATTGGATGACAGTCCGATGTCGACTCTCATAACTCCCTGACTCTATGGAGTCATACCAATTGGATAGCAGTATGACACCAAACCTTGTTGGTCCCTGACACTCTGGAGTCATACCAATGGTCTTGCAGCCGGACTTCGATCCTCATCAGTCCCATCTGACTTGGTCCCTGACTCTGCGAGGTGAACCTAACTGATCTAGTTATTCATCTGTCCATGACGTTCCAGAGTCATACCGATTGGCTTGCAGTCTGACATTTACCGTCATCGGTTCCTGACTCTCTGTAGTCATACCGATTGGATAGGTGCCTAATTTCGATATTCATGATGTTCCACAGTTGTACCGATTGGCTTGCAGCCTGACATTCACCCTCATCGGTCGCTGACTCTCTGGATTCTTACCGATTGCATGGCACCCTGATCTCGACTCTCATCGGTCGCTGACTCTCCTGGGTCATACCAATTGGATAGGGGCCCCCTTAATATATTAATCCATCCATGACGTTCCAGAGTCGTACCGATTGGCTCCCAGACTCTCTGGAGTCCTGCCTATTCGCTTGCAGCATGACATTCCCTCTCATCGGTACCTGACTCTCTGGATCCTTACTGGTTGCTTGGCAACCTGACT
>NW_024805494.1:0-2159 GCF_019175285.1 Sceloporus undulatus
TTTCTTGGTTTTCAAATCAAAAATGCATATTAACATTTATGACATATTCTACACAGAAATGAAAGGCACTCTGTACCTTCTCAGAAAGCATGAGGAGTGTCAAATCCATATTTTCTTTGTCCAGCTCCTATGAAAGAAAATAATCAACAGTTAGCTGTAAAAATGTATAGTTCCATGTTGTTATGCCACTAATAGACTGAGTGCCCTCCCTCCATAAATGTCATCTTTCGGCCGTTGAGGGAGAGAGCAGGCCGGCCCAGCGTCATCAGGGGCTGGCCTGAAGACTGAGTGCCCTCCCTCCATAACTGTCATCTTTCGGCCGTTGAGGGAGAGAGCAGGCCTGCCCAGCGTCATCAGGGGCTGGCCTGAAGATACAGTGTATCTTAATTGTAGATTTTTTTTGTAGATTTTATTGATATTTGTTGTGAACCGCCCTGATCTAAGGAAGGGCGGTATAAAAATAATAAATTTATTATTATTTATTATTATTATTTATTAATACACCGGTTAGTGAAATTTTATTTTTTAAAAAATATTCTTTTAACATTTTCTTTAAAAATATCACATCTTACCAAATTTTTGCTTTAACCACATGGAACTATGTTCATGTAAATGCATTTAGGCTATGTGTATGATATTGTAATTTAAGAAGATGCTGTTTCACATTCTCCTGAAGGAGATCTCCTTGAATACGCAGAGTTATATGGAAACTACTTAAACTTGCTACAATCTGGTTTCAGGGCAGAGTATATCACTGAAATAGCTTTAAGGCTGAAACAGACAGCCCAGTAAAGTTGGCTTCCCAGTGGCTTTGGGGGCATGACATTTAGACAGCATAGTGGTGCAGCAGCCACTCACTCACAGATGTTGTGAGTTCAATTTCAACCAGAGGGTGTGATAGATAGATAGACAGACAGACAGATTAAAAATATCTATACACTAGGCAAGATAAGAGATTCTGTGCTTGTTTAAAAATTTGACTTTTTCACATTGGAGGATTTTGGGGGGGGGGGTGTAAATACATTTTTGTTCCCACAAAATGTTTACAAAAAATAATGAGAAATATCTCACAGAAGTTGATCATTTTTCGGTGTGGTGTCTTGTAGTGTCAGGGTACTTTTCCCAAAATGTCACCTTATAGATATGTTGGACTACAGCTACTATTATGGTGGTTAGGGACGTTGAAAGTTGTAGTTTACACGGAGGACTGCTGGAGAGCACACCTAGAGGGCTGCTAGGTTGAGGAAGACTCCTTTAAACCCAACGACCAGTATGACCAAGTAGACCACTGATTTAACCAACACATCTTTATTTTCATTATGGCATACCAGTTTTTCAAGGTACTGTTCCTCTGAAGATGCTTTAATGTTCTCCATTTTTTGATTTTTCCTTGCTGTTTCAATTTCGGTTTCTAAATAAGTTATTTTATCTTCAGCTTGCTTTATCCTGTGTAAGGACCAGAATAAAAATAAGAACAATTGGCAATAATAATACCTCCCCCTATTTCTCCTTGGAAATTTAGAAACAATTCCTGCCATCTCTAGAGAAATATATTGCTTCTCATCATAGCAGGGAAGACTATGACTGGATGACCTGTGTACTTTTTAAGTCCACTGTCAAAATGCCAAGTGAAAGATAACTTTAGGATGCCTAGTGAACCTTATGATTTTTCGTTTGCAAACTTGGATCAAACAAACCCTCAAATAATGGATAGCTTGAAACAAAAGACTAAAATCTGAAAGCATTCATATAGAGGAATTGCAGTCCTCTGCAAAATATGGTGCATCTTCACCTTAACTGGAATTACAACCAAACGTAGTGTCCCCATCAGGTTTCAGTGGGAAGGTCAGAATAGAAGAAATTACATAATTAAGCAAAGGCTTATATAATTTGTACAAACATTTGGCATGTAATGAACTTCTCTTCCATTCCTAATGAAGAAGGAATCAGTCAATTACCCTATGCCATGATTATGAGAGAAGGCTGACCCAATACCATCAGGGGCTAGCCTGAAGAAAGAGGCTCCTCCTCCCTAACTGTCATCTTTCGGCCTCTGAGGGAGAGAGAAGGCTGACCCAATACCATCAGGGGCTAGCCTGAAGAAAGAGGCTCCTCCTCCCTAACTGTCATCTTTCGGCCTCTGAGGGAGAGAGAAGGCT
>NW_024805494.1:2169-4502 GCF_019175285.1 Sceloporus undulatus
AGCCCAATACCATCAGGGGCTAGCCTGAAGAAAGAGGCTCCTCCCTCCCTAACTGTCATCTTTTGGCCTCTGAGGGAGAGAGTAGGCTGGCCCAGCTCCATCAGGGCTAGCCTGAAGAAGAAGAGCCCTCCCTCCGGTCCATCTGCCTTGGTCCAGGCCTCAGAGGGAGAGAAGAATGCTGGACCTGATTCCCTCCCCCCTTCACCATTCCCTTCTCCTTTTGTGTCATGTCTTTTAGATTGTAAGCCTGTGGGCAGGGAACTGTCTGTTATCCCCTCTATTGTAAACCGCTCGGATTCCCAGTGATTGGGCGGTATATAAATAAAACCTATTATTATTATTATTATTATTATTATTATTATTATTATTATTATTATTATTATACCTTTTGAGCTCAGCTTTCATGTTCCTCATAGTTTCTTGTAAATCCCAAATATTTTTCTTCATGCTGTTCCCTTCATTAATGAGGCAGTTGATTTGTTCTCGCAGCCGTGCATTCATATGCCTGGATTGGAAGACGCAATCTTCTTTTGCTGCTATCCAGGTTTGCCTTGAATGAGGCAAAGAAAGATATAAGTCAGTTATCACAGACATGGTACTTGGGTAGAAATATGTAAAATTGAAAGACCTCCATTGGCTGCCTATCCGCTTCCGAGCTCAATATAAGGTGTTGGTGATCACCTATAAAGCCCTAAATGGCTTGGGCCCAGGATACCTAAAGGACCGCCTCTCCCCGTACATTCCGCCTCGCACCCTCAGAACGTCTGGGCAGCAATTACTGAAGGTGCCTGGGGCTAGGTTAGCCTCCACCACACGGAGGACATTTTCCACGGCTGCCCCAGCCCTTTGGAATACGCTGCCCACTGAGCTCCGCTCGACTACCACCCTGGCCCAATTCAGGAAGGACCTGAAAACCTTCCTGTTCCAACAGGCATTCCCCGAATAAAATCCTGTGGGCCTCCCTCCTCTTCCGTGGCCAAGAGGTTGGGCTATGGGGCTTTTATGCCTGTTATTTTAAATGGAGGGCTGATGTATTTGTATTTTAATCTTTTGTATTGTATGGATTGTTTTAATCTCTGTTGTAAGCCGCCCTGATCGCAGGAAGGGCGGGATATAAATAAAAATTTTATTATTATTATTATTAAACATAGGTACCACAGCCATCTTAGCACCCTAGCACATCATGGGTGTGTTGCAGCTGTGCAGCACCACTCAGATGGTGTGCGTAGCGATGATGTGCCAGCAGCGCAGCATCCAAACAGGCCTGCACTGCTGGCACGTCATTGCGCCAACACTGGTGCTTTGGCATGGTGCAAGTGCACCGCAAAAAGGAGCCGCTTCCACGCATTCCTTTCTTGCTGCGCAGTAATGCCGCACAATTTGGTTGCTACGGCACTGCTGCAAAGCAAGGAGAGGTGCCTCCCTAGCGGCTCTTTTTGGCACTCTGTACCACGCCAATAAACCATATTTAATGTAACATTTAATTCTAACATGTTTATCCAATAATAGTGGAATGCATCCTAATACCTGCACAAGAAATATATTTTGACTTTAATACTAACTTCTTATGCTAAAACGTCCCTCGATGTGGTCTGCCAAATAGGTTGGACCTGAGACATATAGGGTTTTATATGTCATAACCAGCACTTTGAATTGTGCTTGGAAACAGCCAGTGGAGCTATTTCAATAGGGGTGTTGTGTGACCTCTAACCTAACCCTGTTAACAGCCTGGTTACAACTCTTTAGACCAGCTAAAATTTCCAAACACTCTTCAAAGGCAGCCAAAAGTAGAGTAGTCCAAATGGGATGTAACCAAAGCATGTACCACCAAGGCAAGATTTCAAGGTGCACAAGTTTTAAGCACTTTTGGTCACTGCAGAAACCTGGGCCTCCAGGTTCAGCACCAAGTACCTGCATCTTCAGGAGGAGAGTTACCCCATCTAACACAGGGCTGGATCCCTATTCGCTGATCTGCCTTCTAACTGAACAGGAGCACCTCTGTCTTGGCTGGATTAAATTCCAATTTGTTTGCCAGACCAGGACAGCCTCTTTGGATTGAGGTGAAAAGGAGTAGCAGAGTTGGGTGTCATCCGCAAATTGATGGCACCTCACCCCAAAACTCTGGATGACCCCTCCTAGTGGTTTTATGTATATATTAAATAGGATGAGCATTTATTCGCATTTCACTGGGACCTATGTATTATTTTGTTGTATCATGCCAACAGGCCATGCTTGATCTGAACCAACAGGACATGTCTATTCAGACGTAACTCACACTGAATTCAATGAGGCATACTCTCATGTCTACTCTGAAGTATCATTATGCTCAGTGA
>NW_024805495.1:0-4502 GCF_019175285.1 Sceloporus undulatus
CCAAAATGCCCTCCAGCTGGTGCCAGGGAGCAATTTTGCCAAAAACAAAAAAATCCTTACAAGAAGTGAACCAGATGTTGACTTCCAAGTAGCTTCCTATTAGATAAAAAGGCCTCCTCTGAGTCCAAAAGAGTCCAAGGGGGGTCCAAAAAAAGTGAGGATGTTTGGGGACAAAAAATGTTCTCAGTTTTTTGGGGGGGTGGGAGAGGTGTAGCCCTCCAAGAGAGGCCAGTGCAGTTCCCCATCGGCTTCCGATTGCTCACTGCCATTTTAGGCGGCGGTTGAAGCAAATCCCCAAGTGCAGCACAGAGAGGGCAGGCACCTTTCACTACATTTGTTCTTAAAAAGAGACTTTTTAAATGGGTTATTTTGGGGAGGGAGTGACAGAAGGGTGAGCTAGGGAAAGAGATCCAGTCAATCTTTGTATAAAAAGATGTGATCAAAAAATGAGAATCCACAAATAGTACCAACTGTATTTGGGGCGGCCTGCCCCATACTGTCACCATAACCCCAAATGGGGTTTCCTACACATACACTCCTCTGCCCTTTCTAGGGTGCCACATCTTTTGACACTGGAAAAACCTCCATCTTTGGTGGTACTCCTATCTGCAACGGTTACCATCAAAGATGGAAATACCAAAAAGTAGCATGCCAAAAAGAG
The DNA here is from genome assembly GCF_019175285.1 of Sceloporus undulatus. Classification (NCBI taxonomy): domain Eukaryota; kingdom Metazoa; phylum Chordata; class Lepidosauria; order Squamata; family Phrynosomatidae; genus Sceloporus; species Sceloporus undulatus. The sequence continues at coordinate 662 of NW_024805495.1, forward strand.
TAAGTGGATCAGAAGTACAAAAGCTGGGTCATCTTGTTCCGTGGATTGTGCCGGAAGCTATTGATGGATCTAAAGCATCCCATGTTTTATATTTTTACCTGGATACAGAAGGAGATTAGGTTAGTTTTATACATTGCAGCACATTACTTTAAGGCTTTAAGGAGATTTGAGTAAAAACCAAGGTTGGCTGTTTTAAACCAGATTGGTTTAAACCTTGGTTTACTTAAAAAAAAACACAGTCCTGGATTTTTTAATTGATTATTCATACAAATATTATTTAAGTTAGAAGCTGTAACATCAGAACTGCATTTTGATACTTACTTGTCTAATTTTTACAGGTTACCAACCTGTCAATTCCCAAAGTTTTATTGAAAGATGTAAATCCTATCAAAGCCTAATAACTTTGGATTGCTAATATTAGAAAGCATTGAAACGTGGTTGATCAAGCTTTCTAATACATAAAATAATGTTTCACAATATTAATATAATAATCAGGATTTTTCTTTAAAACGTTAATGCAAACAAACTAGTTTAAACCCCCCCAAAAGTCAAGGTTTTTTTTGGGGGGGGGGGTTTAAAAACAAAAACTTGATGTTTTTCCCGCCAACCCTAGTCAAAACAATACAGATGAGATTTTAGATTCTCTTCCTCCCCAAAAAGAAGACCAGTTTTGGGGGGGGGAAATACAATAGCATGATAATCTTTTCCAAGTTTTGCTATCTGGTGCTGTCAGACAAAAGTATGATGAATAGCCTAAAACTGGCGAATGTGGTTTGAATTATAAAGCCTGTTAGTAGTCCCACCTAGAATAGACCCGTTAAATCAATGGGATTTCCTTAACACTCGATTCAGTGGGTCTTGTCTTGGTGGGAATAGCAATCTGGGACAGGACCAGATGCTGTTGTTAGACCATCTTTCAGTTATAAACTGTAAATCGAAAGAGACAGCAACACGGAAGGACCCTTCCTTTCTCCTGCTCTTGCACACTCTTGGCTTGTTTTGTGGCTCTGTCAAAGCCCCTCTGAAGAAATGTGCCAAGAAAACCCTATGATAAGTTCGCCTTCAAGTCATCAATGACTGGGAGGCACACAACAACAAGCAGCAAAGGGAACTCGAACACGGCACTTTTCTTGTGTGGAAAGGCCACAAGACGTAGTTGAGGAACAATGAGACAACACGGGACCCAGGATGGGACAGGCAGCTAAGGTAGCCAAATCCAATAGTCTGGTGCCTTCCAAACATTTAGGATAACCCATCCCATCAGCCCCAACCAGTGTGTCCAGTGGTTGGGAATGATGAACTTTGCAGTCTAAGATGTGTTGAGGGTACCAGGCTGGGAGAATCATAGAATCCTAGAGTTGGAAGAGACCGCAAGGGCCATCCAGTCCAACCCCCTTCTGCCATGCAGGAACTCCCAATCAAAGATTCCCTCATTGACAAGATTGGCCATCCAGTCCTCTGTTTAAAGACCTCCAAGGAAGGACTCCACCATAATCGGGAAGGAGTGTTTCCTCCGTCGAACAGCCCTTACTCTCATGAAGTTCCTCCGACTGTTGGCTGGATCTGTGTTCCAGTATCTATCCATTACTCCTGGTCCTATTCTCTGGAGCAGCAGAAAACAAGCTTGCTCCCTCCTCAATATGACACCCCTTCGAATATTTAAACAGGGCTATCATATCACCTCTTAACTGTCTCTTCTCCAGGCTAAATATCCCCAGCTCCCTGAGTCGTTCCTCATAGGGATTCATGGTTTCCAGGCCCTTCATCATTTTGGTCATCCTCTTTTGGACACATGGCTCCAGTTTCTCAACGTCCTTTTTTAATTGTGGGGCCCGAACTGGACACAATTCAGATAGTTTTTCCAGGCATGACCCATGAATCAATGAAGTTTATCACACTAGTGAGATTCGGGCAGGCAAATGGGATTTAAACGCAGTATAACACGAAGGAAACCTGAAAATGCCTGAAGTTTTTCACATGACGTTGCAGTTTACAGGAAATAACGCGAAGTTAATCCACAGTTAAAGTGGAGGAAGCCAGCAGCTTTTTTAATTCGGTTGAGTTCCGAATTTGAAAAGTGGCTGGTTTCTTCCATTTTAACTGCAGATTAACTTTGCATTATGGCACATTGCGTTATTTCGCCGTGAAAAACTATCCGAATTTACAAGTCTTCTTTAAATTCGAATGTAGTTTAACTCCCGTTTGCCCACGGAAACTCACTAGTGTGATAAAGCTCCATGTCGCCTCGCCCCCAAAATTCAGATATCACATCTAGATTGGGGCCTCTTTGCACCTCACTCTTTGTGGTTTATAGTAGGGGGTAACAATGTTTGACTACCTTTACAGGACGGTGTAAGGAAGACACTTTGAAAGCAAGTCAAATAATGTGACTGAACAGAAATTTCACTGCCACCTCTCTAGAGGTGCGGGGTTTTCTTTTACCTACAACTCCCATCTGACCTGGTTAGCATAGCTAGTGGTAAAGGATGCTGGCAAGTCAAATCAAACGTTTGACTTGTAGTATGAGGTTGCCGTTCTTAATTTCCTAAGCTGTACATCTCTACTAGTAATTTTAAGAAAGGAATGGGATGTGGGTTTTTTGTTGTCGTTGCTAAGTGCAATTCCCATCTTCTTGAATTCCTCACAGTTAAGCATGCCATGTTTTAGGGCTGCGGGAAGAGACAGTCCAAAGTCTTTGCACCCGTTTTAGGCGAAAGAGGAGTAGTGTGCCCTTTGTAATGCAAGTGAGCCTTTCCCCCCTCGCTGTGAGCTTTTCGTATGCGCAGGCATGGTTCATGCAGGGTTTGGGAGCACCACCGTTGAAAGAGTCATGGTTGAAGATGAGACAATGAAGGGTAGTCTTCCAAGATCTGATGGTAGTCTTCCATAAGATCCGAAGGGCTGGGATGCATAAGATGGAGCAGTTACGTTCTCGGTCACTCTGGAAGGCAGGACTAGAAGCAAGAGGTGGACATTTCAGGAGGTGGATTTGTGGTGGACATTGAGATAGTCTTCCTAAGAGCAGTTTGGCAGTGGACTCTCTGAGAAGGTTGTGGGCTTCTTCTAAGGCAGTGGTTCTCAAGCTGTGGGTTGTGACCCCTTTGGGGGTCGAATGACCCTTTCACAGGGGTCGCCTAAGACTATCGGGAAACACATGTTTCCAGTGGTCTTAGGAACCGAGACACCGCAGTTTTATGGTTGGGGGTCACCACAACATGAGGAACTGTATTAAAGGGTTGCAGCATTAGGAAGGTTGAGAACCGCTATTTATCACACGAAGGAGATCAGCAGTGTATCCTGTGAATACCCCAGGAAAATTGCGTAATTACGCAAAACAGTTTCACACGACATCACGCAAAACCCGCCATTAAAGTGGTCACAGAGAAGCATTAATGCTCATCTGTTTACTTTCGGGATTTCCGCGGCAATGCATTTCCGGTATCACTTTATTTGCACAATTGCGTGTGATAGTCATTTGCGCCATTACTTGCCATTTTTGCTTTATTTGCAGAATGCTTTAAATGCGCTTTAATCTCTCTTTAATGCCCAAATTAGCCCCAGTGTGATAAACTTATTAGAGACTGCTGGGCTGTTTCTAAAGGATGTTAGAGTTGTGACCCTAACTGACCACTGAATCCCCTCCGCAAACTAAATGGGAGTTGGGGCCTTATGAGGAAAAAGTGAAATGGATCTATTTATCTTTGAGAAGAGAAAATTAGAGTGATGGCAGTCCTCAAATAATTACCCGAAATGTGTTGCATGAATCCAAGAATTATAGAGTTGGAAGAGACCATGAGGGCCATCCAACCCAACTCCTTGCCATGCAGGAATGAGATGGAAG
>NW_024805496.1:0-4502 GCF_019175285.1 Sceloporus undulatus
TCTGTAACCCGCCAAAGAACAAGCTTGGATGAGGACTTATGCTCTATCCTTCCATCCTATCCTGCCTCAGAAGTCAGCTAAGGCAAGGAATTCCATGGGGTAGTAAAACTGTCCCAGAGCTTCCAGACCAGTATTACATTCTAAGAGTCAAGCTCATATGAGTAGGCAAGGGAAAGCAATCAATCAAGGCACCATATTCAAAGGGCTATCAGTATCAAGTCAGTCCACAAAGCAGGCTTCAAAGGTCTTGGAATAGGCAAGAATCAAGAACAAAGTGGGTTACAACCTCCAGAAAGGTCAGTTGTCAGCAACCACTTTGCAAATAGGAGGCTGTGATATTTATGTTTTATTACACTCCCACATTAGTTGTGAGAGCCAGCCTGGCATACTGTTTGAGTGTTAGACTAGGACTCTGGAGATTTGTTTAGAGGAGGTTTGCCATTGTCTTCCTCTGAGCCTAAGAAATGGCCAAGGCCACAGTGGTTTTTTGTGGCCAAGCAGGGATTTGAATCCTAGTTCTCAGGGTCCTAATCCAACACTCAAACCACTACACCACATGGCATTGAAAAAGTGGGCCATAAGAGTGCAAGTTGGACTTACGCCTTTCTAACTCATTAACACGATGGAAGCCATTATTATTTTATAATGCAAATAAAAGGACAGATAGAAAGAATATAAATACTGCCCAGCTACCACATCCTATTTAAATACTGCTAATGAATGTGCTCTCCAGACATGTTTCTAAAGCCACATGTGCTCTGAGATACACATGTATAAAGGAACTTCCTTGGCAGCAGCACATTTTAGCAGATTGGTCCCTGTAACTCACATCAGTTTTATTTCTCAGGGGAATTTTATTTGACACACAAGAATAATAAATATACATAATTACCATCTGCTTGGAAATTGCCATTATAACTGTATGAATTCTAACAGGGAACTAATTATCTCATAGACAATGTGACAAGTATATGTATACTAGTGTATAATGTACAGAGTTTTAAAAGACACAGTAAAAATCTGTAACTTACTATATCCAGGTTTCAGTATGGAGAAATTACACCGCAAAATGTAGGTTATTCAAGAAAAATGTAGGGCATTACCAAATAAAAGCTAAGAGCACTAATATTTATTTCATATGGTTTATTTACAACTATCTTACCTATACTGTATTTTATTATGTACTCAACTATATTTTGTCTGATGAACATTAAAATGCCTTGTTGGCTTGCAGTATACTTACTTATAGAACTCTTAGCAAAACGAATGCTTAAAATTGTACTTTACTAGCAACAAACCCTTGACTGAATCTGCATTTAAATTATTCCTTTCATTTGTAGTGTTCCTATTTGCTCTCTCATCCCTCCTGCTCCTACCTCAACCCAGATCGCACACTTTTACCCTCACCTTCCCCTTGGTGCTGCTGATCTGCTTCAACAATCCAGATCCTCCTTTCTTTTTCACACCTGCATCAGAAAAATCAAACAAAACCACCACATGGTCAGCAACAGTCTTCTCTGCTGCCTACAACTAACAAGCCTTTTGTAGCAGCCTGGGCAGTAATAAATCTGCTGAGTTACCTCTTGCTTGCTTGCTAGGATGACACATGGACAGGTTTTGTGGCTTAAAAAAGAGGACATTTTTCAATCCCTCCTGGACCTCCAGACACAAGGTTAAAATGTAGGGTGTGTCTAGGAAAAGGAATACCTCTGGTCACTCTTCTTTATGTTCAACTTCATTTGCCATCTCAGTGGCCCTTCCCCCTTTGGAGAGATCCTTTAGCAGCTACTTGCAACCTACTTTACTTATGAATTGTATTAATAACATATCTAATATTCAAATTGGCATTCAATATTATTGAGATGTAGACTATCCAGAATTCCTTTTGTTCTATTTTCCTCCCTGCTAACTTGAGTGAGATTCTTTTGTCAGTCAGTGTATAGCCATGAGCTATCAGAGCCAACATAGTTCCACTGGGGAATAAGTTTGGCTGGTGATGTCTGTTTTTCATTGCATTTACCCAGGGGGTTAATTATTTTACAACACTGCCATTATAATTGAAGTCTGTATTGGAAAGGAAGTGTTTTCACACACCTAGTGATTTTGTGTACTCAGTATTAACAATTGCAGACCAAAAAGAATTGTCTCTCAGTACATTTCCTAAAGTGAGGGAGAACAAGAAGGGGGGGGGCGACCATAGCCAGCCATGACAGAATAATTCACATGAGGAAGAAGAGAAAATGCTCTTATTTAATACATTCATTATTTTGAATTTTTTGCCTGGTTCTAGTCAGAAGGAGATAAGGTTCTGGTTATTGCTAATTAGAAAAAGAAGCTTTTCTCTCCCAATCAGCATGGCCTGCAATGGGCACAGCTTGGACTAAGAAACAGTTGAAAGACACTGCCGTATGGTAGCTTATTTTAAATTAGGTCTGTGGGTTTTGTGTAGTTCCCAGGGGATGAGCATTAACATCCAAACTTGCTTTCCCCGAGTGATAATAATGAACTTTGTAGATGACAGTGTCAATGGAGTAAATGAAGACTGAGCAGGCCTAAAACAACAAGTGGGATTTTCACATCTTTTCCCAAATCAACTTCGATTATATATCTGTTTTAGTTGAGGAATAATACATGTTATACTTGCAGTGCTGTCAACCTGTGCCCTTTCTGATCAGTTCTCCATTTTCTGTCCTTTTCTCCCCCCAGGGCTAAAAGCGTTGTTTTAGAAAGGTGTTGTAGAAAAATATTATCACTATGTTTCTTTGGAATAAAATAAAGTTGAAATCAGATCTTAAGGCTTCTCACCTGAGATGAGATGGGGAATCAAAATTCCCAGAACCTGCCAGATGAGCAAGTCTCTATCATTAATTCATTCTAATTAAACAATCAATTAACAATTTGTTACATGCAATTAATTAATTAATTAATTCCCTCAGTAACAAAGGTATTGTGTTATACACGGTATTATAAATTCAGTGAGGGATAATTTAACTTTTTTTCCTGTGATATAATCCTGTTATTTTTAAAGTTATTTTTATGGTTATCCAGATGTAATCTCCCTAAAAGATGGAGGAAGAATGTTACATGGTTAAAGTGATGGTTTACATTGTGTTTCAAGCTGCTGCCTTGTGCTCTATTGTGGATGTTGATGCAATGAGAAAGTGTACCGGGAGGGGGGAGTATGTTTTGTATCATAGGGCAGCATTTCAAAGTACTCAGATGATTTTTCCACACACACACAAAGCACAGGGGAAAACTGCACATGAGGACCAAAGGCTAGCTTAGAAGGCACAGGTCAGGCTGTGTGGCTGGAGAACTCCCATGAAAGATTCACCTTCAGGTCTTCATTAGTCAGAAACAATTTGAAGGCATACAACAACAACAACAACAACAACAACAACAACAACAATTTGGCTGCCATTCTGTGAGGCTGAGAGGGTATGACTTGCCCATGGCACCCAGTGAGTTTATGTGGCCAAGCCATGATTCAAACTCTGGTCTCCAGAGTCATAGTCCAACACTCACACCCCTACGTCACATTGGTCATGTGGCCAGCATGACTACACCGAATGCTGTTACCTTCCTGCTGAAGTGGTACCTATCTATCTACTTGCATTTGCATGCTTTCAAACTGCTAGGTTGGCAGAAGCTGAGAACAGTGGCAAGAGCTCACCCCATCATGCAGCACTCAGGCCTCAAACTGCCAACCTTCCAATCTTCTGATCGTCAGAATTGGTGTCTTTAACCACAAAACCACCCCATCCATAATTCATATGGCACACACAAGCATAAATCCATTTTACATCTGTATATGTCCTTTTTAGTTGTCGTGACTTTTATTTCCATTCTCCCTCCTCAATGATCAAAGTCCCTCCTCCCCTATGAACCTACCATCAAACCACTGCAATGCTCCACACAGCTATTCTGTGGCTGGTAGAGAGCAGGGGGTGGGAACTGGAGGGGTAGCTGACTCTGTCATCATAGCCAAATGCAGAATGAATGCATCATCTGCTGAGACCTGCAGAGGACTCGAACAGACCTCAGTGGATGATGGAATCATTTCATTTCTGGCTACAGGGACATAACCAAATGCATCTCCAATTTCTCCCTCCTACTCTCTGCTTGCCATGAAATGGCTTTCAGGGGGAAGGATTGCATTCAGTCCAGGGCAGAGTTGAATGGCCAGCTACAGCATACGTCCACACTCCTGCGATACTAAGGATGCATCTACACTGTAGAAACGATGCAGTTCAACACCACTTTAACTGCCACGGCTCCATCCCACAGATTCCCAGGACTTTTGTGAGGCACTAGCACTCTTTGACAGAGAAGGCTAAAGACCTCGTAAAACTACAAATCAAGCTTTCCATAGGATGGAGCTACAGTACTTAAAGTGGTGCCAAACTGCATTATTTCTACGGTGTAGATGCAACCTACTTTGCTTCATACAAGATTTAGTCATCATCCATTTTAGCTCTGATTGTATAAAAGCCCCCCCCCCC
>NW_024805497.1:0-174 GCF_019175285.1 Sceloporus undulatus
ATTAGCTATTTCTACAATTTGTGGGGGGTTGATATCAGGAGATGACCGTCTAACCATCTAATTAAAAAGATTGTATGTACAGCGCTGTGTAAATTTACAGCGCTTTATAAATAAAGGTTAATAATAATAATAATAATAATAATAATAATAATAATAATAATAATAATAATAATA
>NW_024805497.1:184-4501 GCF_019175285.1 Sceloporus undulatus
CCTACCCTGTGCTACATTAAATCTGTGATCTGGAACAGTTAAGTTTAAGTTCCCACTGAGTTTTGGCCTCCTCTCAAGTGGCCTTACTATGGATATGTCTTTTGGGCCTGAACTCTCATAATGATGAGAGACGGTAAGTGCAAAGGTTGATTAGACTAAGATAAAATATTTAAAGTGCATTAGCAAGAGAACTCAGTATGTTTAATGAATACCTCAAATGAAGTTTTAGGGATATTACAGTCATGATGATACTTCTACAGCCTTTTGTGCTGAACTATTTACTCAGCATGTGCTTGTCTTCTGTCTTTTGAGGTTTTTTCTTAATATATTTTTAGCATGGTTTCTTAATGAATATATTTAACTTCTGTAGGTGAATTCTCTACAAACTCTTCTCTGTCTGGTTTGTGGTCATTGTGTCCGCAGAGACGAATATCAGTGAATGATCTAAAGTTGAGGCATACTACACCTACAATTGCATAGTTGTGATGAAACTAAAGGGAAATTCAGTGTGGCGTGCAATACATGGAAAGTCCTTGACAATAATGGAATGGCAACAGATAACTTGTAGAGCTTTTGCATATTGAGAAAAGCCAGGTAGACGTTAGCAGGATTAATTAACATATTAGCAAGAAATGCTGGGTATAGATTGAAAATACTTTCCTCAAGAACAAAAAATAATTTGGTTACATTAACAGAAGATGAATTGGAGCTGTTATCGTGATAGTTCAAATGTCTAGAAGCTGAGAATTTAGATGCGAAGTATGGTTTGTATTGTAATATCACAACAAAATAAAATTAAATATTAATGACCAAGTATTCTGGTTCTGAAAACATCATCATCATCATCTCCAGACAACAACACCTTGACTAAATGTAAGCCTGTGACTACGTGGTCATTTTTCTTCCTCCTATATGGTTTCTAACACTTTTGCTTGATGAAGAAGCAACTGAGGCTTCAAAAGCTTGCAACATATCTTAGATGAATTTTGGTTGGCCTAATAAAGGTATTACTAATTGCTAGTTTGCATTATAAAGACTACCTGTTTGTCTGTCTGGCACAGCCATATCATGCCTAGGCCAAGACAGAGCCTTCATCCCAATTGCCACTGCTGTGGCCTTGGAAAGAGGGAAAAAGAGGCAGTATCTGCTGGACCTGTTCACCTCCCACACACCCTTTTAATTTTGTGTCATATCTTAATTAGATTATAAGCCAGCGGGCAGGAAACTGTACTTGTAAAGCTCCATGTGCAATAATGGCACTTTATAAATAAAATACTGCTGCTGCTGACAATACATTTAACCACACCTGCATTTCTCTAACTTGCAATCATTTCCTCTTCTCTCGTTGTCTCATTTTCTCATTCTCCCTATTCCATGCAAGTAAGAAATAACATGGAAAGAAAGCTTTTGTTTTCTCTGCTAGACCCTCTGTGTGTCTGTGTAGGTGGGCATGGAAGTGGTTATTGTTCAGCTTCTACCTTGCCCAATATAACTGTTCTGCTTCAGACTATCCTGTTTCAGATCCAGTAGTGTCTCTCATACTTCCCAACAATAATTTCCAACACAGTAGCAAGTAATAGACTTTTTAGGTGATTCATCCACTGAGTGAATTAATATCATAACTAGACAAGTGAATGCCACAGTGATCTAGACCAGTTTGATGTGGAACAGGCAGAAGGTGTGTGCTATGTGAAAGGGTGAATTTGACCACAGTACTAAACCTGAATCTGTTTGTCTCAAGTCCAAAACACACTGCAGAAATAATCCAGTTTGAGACCACTTTAACTGCCCTGGATCAATGCTAGGGAATTATAGGAACTGTAGTTCTGTTGCCACACACACCTGTGTGGAAAGCTAATAGGACCCTCATTATGTAACCCCATCAAGTACAAGCATATAGAGAAGGGAAAGGTGAGATGGTGACCCACGAATGTGTGCATACACCCCCTGCATGACAACACTATGGCGATTTACAGACTGCCTCTTTGGGGCAGCCTGTTCCCGCTCCTTTCCCCGCCAGATTGGGGCCTCAGCTGCCACAGTGGCAGCCTCTGAGGCCCCGATCCGCCGCTTTCCAGGCCGCGGGGAAGTGGCAAAAGGCTTCTTCCCCGTGGCCTGGAAAGGGGTGTCCTTGGGGCTTCATGCCCCAAGGACACCCCGACACGATGTGGACACGGCGTGGACACAGTGTGTAGAGGCTGCGCCAGCGATGCAAATCCTGGAAGGAGCTCCATTTTGGAGCTCCTTCTGGCGCCATGAAAAGGGTGCCCCAGGCGCCCTGGCGCAGAGCCAATATGTCACAACCACGCCACTCCGTTTGGAGGCGGCACGGTCATGATGTGGCAATGGCGGCACCCATGTAGAATGAGCACCGCCATTTTGTACGTGTCGAGTGCGTACTAGAGTTGGGGGCGTCTGGAAAGGATGCCCCTTTCTAACCCTAGTACGCGCTCGTCGCGTACTAATGTGCCCGTCTGTAACGGACCCATATTTTCCTGATGCCAGTAAAGCAAGGGAGCTACCTCAAGAGTCAGGGAACCACTTGACATTCTATTTCTTTTTTGAGTGATTCCAGAGAAGGCTTTTATCATGCTTAATTCTCTGCATTTTTATAGATGTTGCACATTATAGCATGCTTTACTCATAACACAAGTCCCAGGTCCCCTTCTTCTCATCTTCCATCTCTCTCTCTCTCTCTTTTGCTACAGAAAATCCATTCAGGTAAAAAGGCAGCATTAATTTCACAGTGTATTTGAAATTATAAGTGCAAGGAGCTCTTTGCTTCAAGAAATACTGCTGGTGTTTGTTTCCTGATATCAAGTAGTTGCTAAACCTTTCTATCGATTTTTCAATTAATTTTAATTAAAAAAAAAGGACCCAAAAAGGCAGCACTGGGGAAGGATGGGACACACAAGCCTGCCATTTGACCCTCCCCTCAGAAAGAATTGATTCTGATCTGTTGTTCCCACTTATTGGACACGCTTCAGAATCAATTCTTCTGAAAAGAGCAGCAAAAAAACCCGGGTTGTTTTTTTTTTTGCACGTGCCCTGCTTCATCACAGCTGGAATCAATCCAATGAGGAACGGAATCGGTTTCAAATGGGAATGAGGGTCATGTACCCGAAATCATGGTTCGCTTCAAATTGTAGTGAGAATGACCCCTTAATGGCTGAAGAATGATGCAGTTTTGCAAAAGTCTTGTAGGCAGAATCTACATGAGATAAATAATACATCTTTACCTTGATCCCAGTCCTGTTGGAACACACAAAGTTCCCCTCCTTCCAATATGAAAACACTTATTTTCTATGCTTGAGGGCTTTAAGGTGATTTCTAAAATCCTAAAGCTCATGCTTCTGTTTTTGAGAAGAACTGGCTTTTTAAAATGTGTGGTTTGACCCCTGAACTGTGATTGTGGTGGAAGAATTGGGGGTCGGTGGATGGAGGGAGGATGAGTCCAGGTTGGTGGGTCAAGAGGAGGGGGTCCCCTGATTGTTCCCACCACAGAAAGGTAGCTCCTTTTTTTGTACTGGAATCTGGAAAATGTGGTGTTGCCTGCCTCCTCTTTTTGGTGCTTGTATTTGTCAGCATTTCACCTCCCCCTACTCTGTGAACTTCACTTTATAGAAAAATAGATGGGCAATGAGAACAAAGAGGAAATAAAAGCTATTTGATTAAGTGAATATGCAAATATTCACTTAATTGTGGGAATTGTTAAAAAAAACCTGCTGCAGTTACGGTTAGGTAACCAGGCATAAACCAATACAGGAAACAAGTGCAGACATTAGGAAGACCCCTTGTACTGATGTGACTTTGCTCTGGGGATCCTGTGTGACTTCCCAAGTTGATTTCAGTTTGGATTAAAATTGGTGTGTGTGTCAGTAAAGAGGTCAGATCGGAGCAGTGTTATTACACAGTGGAACTAAGACACATCCCTTGTGTCTATTTATTTCTTTTTAGTAGCTGCTCCTTACAGTTCAGGTCAGCTCTCATTACAATTATATAGCACTTGGGATAAAAGATACAAACCAGCAGTCCAGCACTAGAAGCCAAGATGGAGAACACCTCAACAGCTACCATGTATTTTCCCTTTGTGCCCAGGTAAGTTGGGACAAAAGAGACCCAAACACTGCAAAAAGCCAACATGCTGAAAGTGATGAACTTGGCTTCATTGAATGTGCTGGGCAATCGCCTGGCAAAGAAAGCCACAACAAAGCTAATGAGAGCCAGGATTCCCATGTACCCCAGAACAATGTGAAACATGATGGGGGATCCTTCATTACATTCTGCCACCATTTCCTCTGAAAAAGAGTGGAAGTC
>NW_024805498.1:0-4500 GCF_019175285.1 Sceloporus undulatus
CGAACGCGGCGAGGGGCGGAGCCAGGTGTTCTGTGTTGGGCGGGGGGAAGAGATTGAATGGGAAACGAAGCTGAGGAGGAGGAGGCAGGTAGCCGGCGGGGGGGAGAGGCGAAGTGGGCGGGGCGAAGAAGAGGCGGACGTTAGCGGTGGGCGGGGCTCTGCAAAGATTCCGAGGGGAGGGGAGGGGAGGGCGAAGCGAACCTATTTCATACAGAGAGAAAAGGAGGAGCACCGGAAGTTCTTTTTACGAAGTGCCTCAGTGTATTCATCCGCCTCAGGTTAAATATATATGTTATAACGTGCGCCCTCCGTAGAAGCACGCACAGCCTCTTCCCCCTTTTACCTTTCGAGAGGTTATAAAAAAGCGGCGCACCGACGTAACAGCTGAATAAAAAGACTTATAAAATAAGCGAAAGAAAAAAAATAGTCCTTCGGTTGAGGAAAAAAAAGAGGAAAACCGGAACTTCTTTCATTCCATTTTTTTGTAGCGGAAGGATATGCTGTAAGTTCGGATCTTCTTCCGCAAGGGAAAAAAAAGAAAGAAAGAAGGGGGCTTTAACTGAGACACGTCACTTCCGGCCAGAGGGAAAGAAGGGGAGGAAAAGGAAAGAAGGGTAGATAAAAAAACAACAACAACAGATACACACAACAAACCCTTCAGGAAAAGAAGGAGGAGGAGGAGGAGGAGGAGGAAGGCGCCACGGCAAACGGCGAAGGCCCCTCCGGCGGCGATAAGGCCGAGCCGCCTCACTGTTGGGGGGCAGCCCTGCTGGGGATGCCCCTCTGAGCCCCTCTGCCTCCCCTTCCTCTCCTCTCGCTTCCAGCGGCAACAAGGCCAGCATCCTCGGCATCGACGGCCTTGTCACCGCCGCCGCCGCCGCCATGTCGGGGGACGAGGACGGCGTCCCTGGCGGGTCTCACTACGTGGCCGAGTTCGTCCCTCCGCCCGAGTGCCCCGTCTTCGAGCCCAGCTGGGAGGAGTTCAGCGACCCCCTCGGCTTCATCGGGCGCATCCGGCCCTTGGCTGAGAAGACCGGCATCTGCAAGATCAGGCCCCCTAAGGTACCTAAGAGGAAGGAGGACCAAGATGCCTCGCGTTCGCTGCATCCAGATTGGGGAAATAACCCGGTTTGCCAGCGCTTTAACTCTGTTTGGCTCAAGGCTATGGAATTCTGGGAGTTGGAGTTTGTTGTGGGCCTCACAACAAACTCCAACTCCCAGAATTCCATAGCAGTTGAGGCAGACAAAGAGCAATCTAAAATGAAACACACAACACACATACTTACAACAGTATCCCTTCCCAGCAGCGCCACAACTAAAATTCCCTTGCAGCCGTAAAACAAGAGCCGGTCTTTAAAACGATCGAAACAGTCAACAAATATTAAAAGAGATCGTTATTAAAAGACTGAAACAGATTTTTAAAAGATTAAACCATATATATATATATATATTGAAGTCTCCCTCCTTAGAGGTCTTTAAGCAGAGGCTGGATGGCCATCTGTCAATGGGGATGCTTTGATGGAGAGTTCCTGCATGGCAGAATAAAGGGGTTGGACTGGATCAGGGCCTTTTACTGTATCAATTTTTTAAAAAGGTCAACATCCCAGTCTATCCATATAACAGTCCATGAAAAACCTATGTGAAAAGCTAGGCCTTTGCCATTTAAAGTGGGGATCAAACTGTATTATTTGAGCAATGCGGATGCAGCCCAAGGCTCCCTGCCTCTGCAGTGCTTTGTTCTGCACATTCATCCCCGTGACCTGCTTCCTAGCGTCCATCCATCTGGACTGTGGCCTTCCTCTCTTTGTACATCATTCTTAGCGTTATTGCCTTTTCTGAAGTCATGCTTTCTTAGGATGTGACCAAAGTACGACAGCCTCAGTTTGAACATCTTGGCTTCCAGAGAGAGGTCAGGCTTGGTCTGTTCCAAGGACCCATTTGTTTTCTCTTTTTGGATGTCCATGGTATTTTCAGCACTCCTCTCCAGCGACACATCTCAACTGAGTTGATTTTCTCTTTCTCTGCTTTCTTTGACTCTCGCATCCATACATGGACAGCCGAAGAGTCCCTTTCCCCTCCTCCTCCAGAGCTGCCCCATCACCTGATCCTGGCTGGCGAGGCTTCACTTTTGAAAGAGGCCAAATGAACTAGGCTGGTTATTAGCCCTCTGGCTTTCTGTTGTGCTTTGTCAGGCCTTTTGTGTATTGTACGATCTCTCACAGCAGCAATGGCGCTTCTCTTAGGAAAGGGCAGCTCTGTAATACAAACAAAATTATATGTACTAGATATACATCTGCGTATGTACATTTAAAAACAGGACACACTCAGTTGACTGGGTTTTAATTTTGGCTGTGGCAAAGCAGATGAGAATCACTGAACATTTTAAAATCTTAATCTTGGTGGTTCTTTTTCTCTGTCACAGACTAACAAGGCAACCTTCTGGAAATAAGCAAAGCACATCTTGAAATGTTTTGGAAACCAATAAGAGAAGGATGCAGGAAAGGAACAAAGGCTAAAAAAGAGAAAGGGAAATGGGGTGGGGTCCCCATGTAATGTAAAGTGTTTACACATCCCTGCTGTATTAGACAGAGATCAGTATAATAAGATTACTTAGGCTGCATCCACACTGCAGAAATAACCTTGTCTGAGACCGCTTTCAGTGCCTTGGCTCCATGCTATGGATTTCTGGGAACTGTTGTGTGTTGTGGCCCCAGAGTGGTCCAAACCACGTTATTTCTGCAGTGTGTTTTGGACCTTAGTTACTAGCTAGTGGAAGATAGCTTGAGTATTGACCTTCAGCATAGACCATGGTCTACGTTTCGTTGGTTCAGGATTGGAAGTCCCTGCTGGCCTTTAAGATATATGAAAGCTTCCACCAAAACCTTTTCAGTTCCTGCAATATATCCTCTTTGTCAGGCTACTTCGGCGCAACAACAATGTATGGCAGGATGGGCAGACTTAGGCTTGCAGAATCCATTTTGGTTTTTTGACAAACAGATTTACCATACAAAAATTTGTGAAAAGAAAACGAAAAAAGCATACTTAAAATTAAATAATGCTTGGACTAGATGCTTTGAATATCAGGACTGAACACACCTCATAGCTTTCCAAGCAAAAATGTACCCATGCTATTCTGACTTTTGTAGTGTAATTTGAGGGTGGTGGTGATGGTATGTTGTTGGTGCTACTTACTGTTAAGTGACTGAGATGCTTTCTACTCTGCCAGAATTCAGCCACAGACCTAACAGTAGATCTTGGCCTGTCTTCTGCCTACCTCTGGTTTATAGTGTATGGACTAAGTATATACTTCCCTCCACATTTGCTGGGGTTAGGGACACAGAATCCCCCTCAATGTGGAAAAACCGCAAATAACAAAAACACTTACGTTTTTACCTGAGAGAACACATCTCTAGGAATGTTTAGGTCCTCCAGTGCAACTCTGTGGTACACATCTGCCTTACATTGACCATGGAATTGCACTGGAGAAGCGACAAATGCCTAATGGAGTGTTCTCTCTAGGAATCTTTAGGCCCTTCAGTGCGACTTTTGGTTAAAGTGGACCATAGAGTTGCGCTGGAGGACCTAGATATTCCTAGAGAGAACATATTACTCAAATCCGTAAATAATTAAATCCTCAAAAGTCAAACCCGCAAATGTAGAGAGATGAGTGCATAGCCTTAAGTTCTAGAACAATTTTGTTTGTTACTAGTGTTGAAGAAATAATTCTCTTCTGCACTATTTGTCTTTCTAGTTTGTATCATATGACATCTTTATGTTAAAACATCTCATGAAATTTTGAGTAGTAAGTTTTTTGAAGAAAATATCTGTTAAGGACATTAGAGTTCCTAGTACATTGAGCAGCTCTTTCCCAGTATCTAATGGATGGTATCTATTCCCAGCATCTTTTTTCAAATGTTGCTCACTCCCCTTCTCCATCTAAGGTCATCTACATCCTGTCGTCTATCTTTGCTGTGTCTTTGTATATAGTTTCACCTGCATCTTGTAACTGTGGAGTTTATCAAACGGGAGGAATTTCTCTTAAATTCGAATGAAAAGAAAGGGAGGCCAGAACGCATTCACTTAAAGTTGCTAGTTTAGTGCAATTACATGAATGTGCATTGCGTTCGAACTGGCTTCCCATTGCCCAAAAATAGCATGCCATTGCCCAAATTTGCGTGTGGTAGTTTATCACGCAATAACGTGAAACCACATGATTGCGTTTGGACTGACTTCCCATTGCCCCAATTTGTGTGTAGTGGGTTATCACAAACCAACAAAAGTCCCAAACGACAAAAAACCCAAGATGTAAGAACACAAAACCAAACTGAAGGGACCTACCAAAGAAAATATTTATGTATGTAAAATATATCCAAATAAAATGTAACCCACCTCCAATTACCAAAACACACAACTGTGAAGAAATAAGGGATAAATTACACCCTCAAATAGAAAAGCCAGTAAAATTTCTAAAAGGGTATAAATACCCCACTGAAAAATGAG
>NW_024805499.1:0-4500 GCF_019175285.1 Sceloporus undulatus
TGGAATCACAAATTTAAGAAGGTAGATTTTCCTTTATATTTCTGAAAGTGAGATTCTTTGCAAACCAAAACTAGAGAAAAAAGATATTACCTTTGGCACATAGAGGGCTCATTCCCACTTAAAATCTGAGTCCCAATCTGGCTCCGCTCCACTGTGGTAATCAATTCCAAAAGGTTCCTCATCCACACTATAAATTAGGATCTTTTGGAATCTCTGTTTATTGGCATGATTCTTGTCCCCATGTGTTGGCACCAATTTGTTCGCTGTTCCCCTGGTCTCCACGCTCCCTTCCCACTGGCCTGTCACCCAGCAGGAATCTGCTGCTTGAGCTGGGGAAGGGAGGCTGGCGGCGGCTCTGGCAGGCAGCCCTGAAGGCACCATCTTTCCGGGAGGCGGAGGGGGACCAAGTTGGGGCTTGGGGCATGGGCGGGCAGCACTTCCTCCACCACTGGAGGGCCAGGCCCCTCTCACTGCTCCTGAATCCATGGGGTTCCAGGTCTGTCAGAAGGATGTCTTGGCCCTGGTCCTTTTCCAGCAGCAGTGGCACGACAAAGGATGCGTTGCTCTGCGGCTGCAGGGCTGGAGGTCGGTAGTGCAGTGTGTTGGAGAGCGGAGGCTGGGGGAAAGAGCCAGGAGGAGGAGAAGGAGGAGGAGGAGGACTGGTGAGACTTTTTAAAAAAATCAAAATTAATTGCAAAATTGGTAGAATGGCTTAGCAGCTACTTGCTTTGCCAATCTATCTGTAGTGTGATTAATTTTTTTAAAAAAGACCCCAAAAGGTGGCACTGTGTGTGTGTGTGACTTCTCTTTTGTCCCTCCCCTCTGAAAGAATTGATTCCGATCTGGCATTCCAACTTATTGGCCATGTGTTGAAATCGATTCCTCACAGAAGAAGCTCAAAATAACTGCTACCAAAAAAGCCCAAGCTTTTTGCATCTGTTCTGCTTTCTTCCCACTGGAATCGATCAAATGAGGATCAGAATCTATTTCCAGTGGGAACTAAGAGCATAGACATTGAATCAGGATTTGGAGCTTATTGTAATGGGAACAACCCCTGAGATTAACAGGCACTCAGAATACATTGGATCTTAAAACCACAGACTCTTTGAGTTGGAAGGTATTTTTTGTAAGAGATGACTCTGAAATATGGGGAAAGTATACACTTATCTGGCTGTTCAGCTCCAAAGTGCAATTGGGGCAACTTTAATCCATGCCTTTCTGTGAAAAAGCAATAAAGGAGAATCTCTCCATGGCATTTTCCCCTGATTCTATTTTATTGCTTTTTCACTTGGGAAAAGGACAAAATGCCACAGAGAGGTTCAATCCTGGCAAGTGTAAGGGGGGGGGGAGGAGGAAGAGGCGGGAGGAAGAGGAGGAAGAGGAGAGAAGGGATGACAGACCCATTGCAGGTGTGTGGGGGGAGAGATAGGATGGAGGAAGAGGTGGAGAAAGAGAGGAGGAATGACAGACCAACGACAGGCGTGGGGAGGGGGGAGAGGAAGAGGAGGAAATCAGATGCAGCAGCGGAGGTAGAGGAAGAGAGGAAGTTGGGAAGTATGAAGAGGAGGAAGGAAGATGCAGTGGTGGGGGAGAGGAAGAGAGGAAATGGAAGAAGAGAGGAAGAGAAGGAGGGTAGATGCAGTAGCAGGGGCAAGATGAAGAGGAGGTAGGAGAAAGAGAAAGAGCAACAGCGGTGGGGTGGCGGAGGAGGACGAAGAGGAGAAAGAGTGGAGGTGGGAGGATGCTCGAAATGGGATTGCTTTTTAGTTCTAATCGGCGGCTCCTGCAAAACAACGGTTCTTTTGAAAATCCCCATTTCCAAAAAACCCGGGTTAAGGGGGATTTGCAGTGGGCCCCACAAATTTGCATCAGGAAAACCCAGCACAAGAGTGAACATCCTCAATTTAAACTAGTTTGCAAACCAATTTAAAATGTAGTGTGAACAGGCCCTTAGAGAACAAAACTCATGAATGTTAATTTGGACATGGTGGCAGAGAATTTTTCATTTTAAGTCATGGGGTTTTCTCTCATCTATGGAATTTTGCATTACAGAATCTTCATTTCTCTACCGTTGTTGTTGTGTGCCTTCTCTTGGTTTCTGACTTAAGGCAAACCTATCATAGGGTTTTCTAGGCAAATTTCTTCGGGGGGGGGGGTTACCATTGCCATCCTCTGAGGCTGAGAGAGTGTGACTTGCACAATGTCACTACTATTCACTATCTACTTTTCTCCACTATCCAATGTAAACCCAATCACTATCCAATCTAGTTACATAAGAAATCTAAAGATTCTTCTCCAACTTTAATGAAATGAAGAGATGGTGAACCACATTTCAGTTAAAAGAGTAAACTTATTCCCACCATGAATACATAACCTTATTCTTCCTATTAGATGCCACCCCGTTCCAGATGTGTTGAGAACTGCCAGCCAGGATACAGCAAGATTGTTCAGCAGGGGAAGTATGTCTGTTGCTACGACTGTGTTCAGTGTTCTGATGGGAGGATTTCAGTCCACATTGGTAAGAAAAAGGATATTGTGTCATATGGGGACTATTTACAAATCCCAATCAGCATCTCTCCTCTAAATGCCTGTCTGGAGTCGGTAATGGACTGGATGAGGGAAAACACACTCAGCTTGAATCCAGAGAAAACGGAAGTAGTCGTGATAGGTTCCC
This sequence comes from Sceloporus undulatus, assembly GCF_019175285.1. NCBI lineage: Eukaryota > Metazoa > Chordata > Lepidosauria > Squamata > Phrynosomatidae > Sceloporus > Sceloporus undulatus. Next base: position 2,675 of record NW_024805499.1, read on the forward strand.
CGGGCCCGGGGATGGATATTTGTCCACCTGTCCTGAACGGGATCACGCTCCCCTTGAAGGACTCAGTTCGCAGTCTGGGGGTGCTTCTGGACTCATCGCTCCACCTTACATCTCAGGTGGATGCGACAGTCAGGAGCACCTGTTATCAGCTTCGGCTGATACGCCGGCTGCGACCCTACCTGGGCCGGGGGGACCTTGAAAGGGTGGTACATGCTCTGGTAACCTCTCAGTTGGATTTCTGCAATGCGCTCTACATGGAGCAACCCTTGTACCAAACCCGGAAGCTACAATTGATTCAGAATATGGCAGCAAGGCTGGTCACTGGATGTTCCAGGACTCGCCATATAACACCTATACTGCAAGATCTACATTGGCTGCCCATTCACTTCCGGGCGCAATACAAGGTGTTGGTAATGACCTATAAAGCCCTAAATGGCTTGGGCCCAGGGTACTTGGAGGACCGCCTCTCCCCATACAGTCCACCCTGCACTCTCAGATCGGGCGGGAAACATCTGTTAAGAGTTCCAAAATCAAGATATATTTCTTCTTCACAAAGGGCATTCTCCATCTCAGCCCCTCAGACTTGGAACTCCTTGCCCGACGAGCTCCGCTCAGCCACCTCTCTAGAACTATTTAGGAAAAATCTGAAAAGCTTTCTTTTCCATCTAGCTTTTCCCCATGTGCCTTAATACTATCTTTCTCTCCCTTGTTGCATATTGTTCGATCCAGCTATTTTGTTATATGGTTTTAATTGGTTTTAAATTGTTTAATGGTTGTAATGGAATGGTTTTAGAGTATTATGTACAGCTTTTAATTGGTATGGGTGGTTTTGTTTGCACTATTGGGATATGTGTTGTTGTATTGTATTATCCTTTGCTGTAAACCACTGTGATCTGTATAGGAATAGCAGTATAGAAATAAAATTTTATTCATTCACTTACTTTCTGACAATTCAGAGAAATAAACAGATTCTAGAAAAGACTGGTTCATGGGCTAGAGGTATAAGGGGAAAAAAATCAAATAGTTACATAATGTTTTTTAGCTCAGGAGTTTGCAATGTGTCTCCCTTAGGTTACTTAAACAAATATTGAGGGGTTTTTTTTACACTGGAGGATGGAAAATAGGTGTTCAGTTTTTATTTAAGAAACCTGACTCTACAAATGCACCATCACTTAAAGAGCCTGTGCAGATTTAAGAGTAACACAAAGTCTGTGGCGGGTTACAGACCACCGAAAAGTGGCGGACTGCACCCACCCCTTTCACAGCTGATAGGGGCCTCAGCGGCCAGAGTGGCAGCTGCTGAGGCCCCAATCTGCCACTTTCTAGGCTGCAGGGAAGCGGCAAAAGACCCCTTCCTCGCAGCTTGGAAAGGGGTGTCCTTGGGGCTTCAAGCCCCAAGGACACCCCGCGGTGGCGAGGAGGAGGAGAAAGGGGCCGCTTGGCCCCTTTCTCCTCTGTGTCGCTGGGCGCAGCTGTCTGAAGGCTGCGCCCAGTGACACAAACCTTTTTTGGCCAGGGAAGGGGCGCACTATGCGCCCTGGCGCGGCGTGACAACGTCACGTCTGCGCCACCCCGTATAGAGGCAGCATGGTCATGACGTCGTAATGGCGGCCGCCGTGTGGAACGGCCGCCACCATTTTGTGCGCGCTCCGCGTGTGCTGGAGTTGGGGACGTCCGGAAAGGACGCCCCTTTCTAACCGTAGCATGCGTGGAGCGCACACTTTTAGGCCCGTTTGTAACGGGCCTGTGTCTTCAAACAGGAAAGGGCTTCAACATTTATGTGTCCAAATTAACATCTTCTAAACATGATTGGTCTGAAAGACCTT
>NW_024805500.1:0-4500 GCF_019175285.1 Sceloporus undulatus
CCCATCTAAATCCTTCAGGAAAGGAGGATAAGCCTGAGATCACAATAGGCCAGTCTCAGTTATTCAGGTAAGATGCATGAGCCTGAAGTCACAATGGGCCAGTCTCAATCCTTCAGTCAAGGAGCATCAGCCTGACATCACAGTGGGACACTATCAATGCTTCAGGTAAGGAGCATCAGACTGAGGTCACAATGGGCCAGTCTCAATCCTTCAGGCAAGGAGCATCAGCCTGAGATCACAATGGGACACTATCAATGCTTCAGGTAAGGAGCATCAGACTGAGGTCACAATGGGCCAGTCTCAAAATGGCCACTGGTCCACAAAATGGCTGCCAGAACACAAAATAGCCACCTCAACCTTAGCGCGTCACAGTTGGCAGTTTGAGGCCTTGAGGAAACCCATAATGGAGGATGTAAGGTCCCTAAAATCAGAAGTGACCCAAACAGGATTTCCCAACCTTAACAACCTCAGCCTGAAAACCAAGTATAGGGATTCTGTTAGTGTACCATCCACCCAGTTGTCTAACAGACTCCCTATCTGAGTTGACACAGCTAATCTCAGAGTTGTTGTTGGAGTCGCCCAGACTTATAATTCTGGGTGACTTCAACATCCCACTCGAGACCAGTTTAACAGGTGTGGCTCAGGAGTTCATGGATTCCATGACAGGCACGTGCCTATCCCAATTGGTTTCCAGGCCAACACATTGCGCAGGTCATACCCTTGATGCGGTCTTCAGTACGGAGCAGAAATATCCGTGGGCGGAGGTAACTAGTACCACCGCACTGTCATGGACGGATCATTTCCTGGTCAAGGCTGAACTAAGAGCCACAGTCTGCCCCATTGGGGATGGAGGACCCATTAGAATGGTCCGCCCTTGAAGGTTAATGGAACCAATTGGATTCCAGAAAGCCTTAGAGGGTTCCTTGGTTGGTAATGCCGGTGATTCTGTCGATGCTCTGGTTAAGACCTGGAACACCAATATCGCCAGGGCCATCGACACAATTGCTCCCAAGCGTCCTTTCCAACCCGCTCCTAATCGTAAATCATGGTATACTGAAGATCTGAGGAAAATGAAGCGGGTTGGACAATGACTAGAGCGCGACTGGCGTGACACTCGACTCCTATCTGACAGAACTCGTCATAGGAAATTCCTTCATTCCTATAGAGAGGCGATACAGGCAGCACAGAGATCTTTCTCCTCTATATGTATTGCATCTGCAGAGTCCCATCCAGCAGAGCTGTTTAGGATGGTAAGGGAACTGACACAGGTTCCACCTGTGCAGAACCTTTTGCTTAACCTGACAACGGCCTGCTGTGATGTTTTTAACAACTACTTTGCAGATAAAATCTCTCAGATAAGAGCCGACCTGGTTGCTGGGATTGCAGCAGAATCGACTGATGAGGTGTCCAGTGAACCCATTGTTGAGGTTAAACTTGATCGGTTTGAGCTTGTGAATACCGATGATGTGGACAAGATCCTTGGAAATGTGAAGAAGATGACATGTCCCCTTGATCCCTGCCTGTCATGGCTGGCCGTCCAGGGGGGTGAGGCCTTGATGGCATTTCTTAGAAATGTCATCAATGCATCCCTTAGGGAAGGTTGTGTTCCAACTTGCTTAAAGGAGGCAGTTGTCAGACCACTCCTGAAAAAACCTTCCCCGGACCCCCTGGATATGAAGAACTACAGCCCTGTATCCCATTTGCCATTTTTAAGCAAGGTGATTGAGAGGGCTGTCGCTTTTCAACTCCAAATCATCTTGGATGAAACCGATTATCTAGACCCATTTCAAACCGTCTTCAGGACGGGATATGGGATGGAGACTGCCATGGTTGCTCTGGCTGACAGTCTTCATCTAGGCATTGACAGAGGAAGTGTGACCCTGTTGGTGCTTCTAGACCTCTCAGCGGCCTTTGACACAATAGATCATGACATCCTTGGAATCCCTGGGAGAGTTAGGAATCGGTGGCACTGCCCTCCAGCGGTTCCGGTCCTTCCTCTCGGGTAGATTCCAGAGGATGATGCTCGGGGACAGTTGCTCCTTGAAAACGGATCTTAAATATGGCATCCCTCAAGGCGCCATACTGTCCCCAATGCTATTCAACATTTATATGAAGCCCCTGGGGGAAATCATTCACAGACATGGGGCAGGGTGTTATCAGTACGCTGATGACACTCAAATATATTTCTCCATGTCCCGATCAGCAGCTATGACAACAGATGGCATTTCTCCCCTCAATCAATGTCTTGAAGCGGTAATGGGCTGGATGAGGAAAAACAAACTCAGGCTAAATCCAGACAAAACGGAGGTACTTACAGTAGGAGCCCCCAAACCAGGTACAGGGTTGCAACCTCCAGTCCTAGAAGGGGTAATGCTCTCCACAAAGGATTGTGTTCGCAGTCTGTGGGTGCTCCTAGACCCGTTGCTTCACATGAAAAATCAGGTGAATGCGACAATCAGGAGCGCCTGTTATCAGCTTCGGCTGACACGCCAGCTGCGCCCTTTCCTGGAAGTAAAGGACCTAGAAACTGTTGTACATTCACTGGTAACTTCATGACTTGATTTCTGTAACGCGCTCAACATGAGGCTACCCTTGTGTCTAGTCCGGAAACTTCAATTAGTGCAAAATATGGCAGCCAGGCTGGTTGCCGGAAAAACTAGGAGTGACCGAATAACACCCATCTCAAAATCTCTTCACTTGCTGCCTATTAGTTTCCAGGCACAGTGCTGGTTATAACCTTTAAAGCCCTACATGGCTTGGGTCCAACCTATTTGAGGGATCGCCTGCTTCCATATAATCCACCCCACTGCACCCTCAGGTCCTCTGGGAGGAATCTATTGCAGCCCTTAAAAACCAGGGCCTTCTCTGCAATTGCTCCCAAACTATGGAACGGTCTGCCAGATGAGATCCGTCAAATTGCCAGCTTAGATAGCTTTAAAAAAAGCTGTCAAGACAGATCTTTTCTGGAAGGCATTTCCTGAATAAATTGCCCAGCCACAGAATGACTGCCCCCCCGCATCATGTATCAGCCCACCGCTCTGTCCTTGTTATATTTTTATTGTGTTTTTTAATTGTGTTTTTAATAGATATTTTAATTGTACACGTTTAATCCTGTTTTAAGGGGGGAATTTGGGACATAATTTTGTAAATGTGGATTTTAATATGTTGTGAGCTGCTTTGATTGTCTTGTAACAGAAAAGCGGGATATAAATAAAAGTATTATTATTATTATTATTACTTCAATACCTAAAGGTTTTCCTGATACTCTAATATAGAGACTCCCTGAGATAGTCAGTATTCGCAAGCAAAGGAGGGCCAAGAGAACCCTGGAGAGCCTAGCCTTGGGTGGCTCTGGATCTCTGATGCCGCATCAAACTACAAATCCCAGGATTCCAGAGGACTGAGCCAGGAGAGTTAACAGTTTCAAACTTGAATTTTCCTGCAGGGCAGATACAGCCTAAGCTGGTTGTAAAAGGGTAGAAGTACCCAAGTCTGGTTTTTACCCTCTTAATAATGGTTTTACTTTTAAAAAATAAGCACTTTTTAAAATCTAATCCTTATTTTTGTTGTTTGTTTCTATATTTGTTTGTTTCATTCTTGGTAATATGAGATGGTCTGGTTTGTCAACTTCCTTCTTGAGTTAAAATCTCTTAATAAGGAAACTGGGGAGACTTTTAAAACCTCCCAAAGGAGCTCCTTTTGGCCTTTTTTGGGGGACTAGCCTCCTCTTAGAAGCCAAAGCCCAATGTTTGTGAAGAAGAAGAATAAGGCTTGTATTAAAACTATCCTCCCCATTTCTGATCCCTTTTAAAACTCATGTTCCCCAGAAGGAGCAGAGCTGTATAAGAAGAAAACCCTCTCAGAAAAGACACACAAAGAGACACACGAAGAGACACACTTCCTTCCTTTTGGCCCAAGGAGCCTGGCCTCCTTCTGACTCTGGGGCCTCAGGAGAGGAAGAGAGGCCTCTGTTCAACTGAGGCCTCAGAGAAGGTTACAGTCACAAGCAGCACAAAATGGCCACCAGAACACAAAATGTGAGTCTGGGGCAGTGGGTGGGGTCTTCCAGCTGCTCTGCCCCCATTGGCCAGCTTCAAGAAGAGGAGGAGCTTCTGCTTCTCTATTTAGCTCTGCCCATGGAAGAGAGAGTGAGGAGAAAGGAGTAGAGTTTTAGAGGGAGAAGGAGACAGACAGGAGAGAGAGAGAGAGAGGGGAGTGGAGTGGAGGGGCAGCAGAGAGACAAGGCCTGGAACCACTAGGCTTCACTGCTGCACTGAGGTCTGGCTGGGCCTTTCTTGGTCTACTGCTGGTGCTTTCCTTTGGCCACTGCCATTAAGGAGGGGAGGAAGGAGGCCCAGCAGTCCTTCTAGGCATGGTCCTCTCTCTCTGAAGGTGGGAGACTGGGACTCACCAAAGGGATTTCAATGCTTTTAATGGTGGCTCTCATGCTGTAGCAAAGATGATGATGATGATGATGATGATGATGATGATGATGATGAT
>NW_024805501.1:0-4499 GCF_019175285.1 Sceloporus undulatus
GCACGCTCCGCAGTCTCCAGATGCCATTTTGGCAAGCGTGCATTCACCTGGCGCATGTACCAATGATGTGCCTTGTGTACCGTGTCGAAATGGGGCAGCACACAAGAGACATTACTGTACGCTCCAGGGCGCTAATGGCACCTTGATAATGGTGCAGAAAGGAGCTGCGTTTCGCAGCTCCTTTTTGGATAGAATTGTTGCTGTGCCCATGCGGTTGCTACAGCCCATGCAGTTGCTGCTGTACAGGGCCTGAGTCAGGTATGTTAGTTGCAGTTAGCCAGTTCTTTACTGCAGTCAAGATATCCCAAACTCTGTTTTGGTTAACAGTACTTGCTCTATTGGTTTCTGCTTTTCAGTTTGTTCTTTGGATTAGCAGGTTGTGAAGCTGAGACAGAGAAAACACCTGCAACTTGCTCTTGTGGACAGCCTAGCCAACAATAGTTGGGAGCCACATGTGAGGCCTATGTAGGCCTGCCCTGTCTCACAGCATATCTTATGGGATCTCAATGTCCCATCAGGATCTCATCTAGTTCTCTTCTTTTTTTAGTGATACTGTGAGTGAGATTTTTCTCAGATCTCATGACATGTCTCACAGTGTTGGACTTCACCCTCATTACTCCAAGCAGGCATTCAGAGTTGCGGGAAGACCCCAGTGCTGGTACCCTTTGGGAGTCTTCTTCTTAGGGATTACCTGTTTTGCATTGGGCTGTGCTCAAACTGTCTTTTCTGCTTATATCACACTGCTTTGAATATTCTTCTGCTCTTGATGAACTTATGTGTATGGTCTTGGACTGGTCTGGCTTCTTGTCTATCTGTTTTCTAGGACAACACTCATTAGAGGACTTAGGAACTATACAAAAAGCCCCTAAGAGGTGGCATACAGCCGCCCCTTTCCTGGCTAGATCGGGGCCACGGTAGCCTCATAATGACGCCCCAATCTGGCCTCTACAGTGCAGCTATATGGCACCCCTTCAGTGCTGCATCATCTGGATACAGCACTGGAGGAATGTCATGATGCTGCGTGCAGTCTGGAGTTGTGCATGGCATCATAGTGCCCTGGTGGCATTGTCAAGGCCATGCATCATTTAGATGCAATGCCCTGACTCTGCCCCCAGGCCAGCACATAATACCACTCTGTACAGGGCCTTACAAATGTAAAGCAGGCCATAATCTTACCAAGCAAAGAGAAAAACCTTTGAAATGTTTCATTCTCACATGCAAGAATAATCTAAAACAAGATTTCTAGCCTTAGAACATAGTACCAAAAGTCACAAGTTTATTTTAATACCTGGGGCAGAAAAGCCCATAAGCACTTTCCTTCATTCCTGATAGTGAAAATACAATAATAACTACAATAGTTAAATATGTAACCATTCTCTACTCTCTCTTATTTCTGCAAATCTGCCAATTGAGACACATATCTGCCTCTATCTAAGTGCTGCTGGGGGTACTCTACATTATTTGCTGTACCTATACTTCTAAATTTTCTTTGTGTGCATCCAGCTTCATAGTTATAGTGAATGTAAAAGAGCAAATATGATTCTTTTTTTCTTTTTTTAGCAATAATGTTGAAGAATACTACCCAGTCTGCTTAGCAGAACTGACCCCATTATCAATATAGCACTCAGGACTACTAGACAGAAAAACAAAGGGGTGTTTCTAAAAGTTAGAAAATGCTCAACTTGATTAACCTTTCTGTATGCCCAGAGTTTCTTACACAGACATTAAACTGAATTAACATGAATGTAAACCATTACAACCAACAACAATGCAACAGTCAGAACACAGTACGTACTATATTTATAATTAAATTGCCTAATTCAACCAGGTGCAAAGATGCACCTATCCATTTCCAAGTCTGAAGTACCTAGTGAGAGTTTTCTCACTCAAGCCTTATATAAGTGAAGATGCAAGCCTCCATTCTTTTTAATTTGCCATCTGTTCTGTAGGACACAGCCTGGGTCTCTTTAAGGTTGAGTATCAATTTATTATCCAAAAGCCACCTCTGCCAGCTATTAAAATCACGTTGAAATGATTTAGAGAGGGAATCCAGCTATTCAACCAAGTGGAAAGATCTGTCATCAGCATAAACCTAAATGCTAACATGATCCTGGAGTCCAAGACTGAGGTGTGTGTGTGTGTGTGTGTGTGTGTGTGTGTGTGTGTGTGTAGATAAAAAAAAGGGGGAGGAGAAACTATATTTCTCTTCCTTTCTCTACCAGTCACAAACAAGGTAAATTAGTGATACTGAGCACATAGCCACTCCTGCATTCCTCATCTCTCTCTGTCACCTTGACCATGTTTTTCTTCTTTTGCCAATGTTATTCTCTCTTCTTGGTTCTCTAATGCTCTTCTTAATTTCTTTTTACTTTTTCCAATATTTTACCTGCCCTCCTATCTTCTTGAGCTGAAATATCTAAAAGATGCTCAAATATCTTCTGAATAGCTAAAATATCAGAAAGTTTGGGTTGGGTCTATTCTTAGTTATACTCAAGGGAAGCCTCAGTGTGGCATCAGTTAGTCATAGCAGTGAGTCAGTGCAACAAAATGTTTTGTTGTCCCTGTGGCTGTGAGTTACTGGAGCTGTATGTCATATTACTACATCTGTCCATACTAAGGTGGGTTATAGACTGCCGCTTTGAGGCGGTCTCCCACCGGTGCCATTTGCTCCGTGAGGGAGCTGCAGCAGCCACACCGTGCGGCTCCCACGCGGAGCAAAAAAGAAGCTCCATTTTGGAGCTTCTTCTTGCGGCGCCTCTATGTCGCTAGGCACCTGGGGCGGACTCGCGATGTCATAGACGCCGCGCGACATCCGGATGCACAGCATCCGATACGTAAAGATGGTGGCACCCGTATGAACAGGGCGCTGCCATCTTGTACATATTCTATACGTACTAGGGTTAGGGGGTTGCGGAAGCACCGCCCCTTCCTAACCCTAGTACGTATAGAATATGTACTAAATGGCGGTGTGTAACCCGCCTCAGTGTTGTCAGTTCCTTCCTTCCTTTTCAGTGCTTTGAATTTTTTCTGTCCTCATTCACACTTTGCCCAATGATCACCAGGAAATATTTTTTGTTGAACTCAACAATCTCAATGAAAGCTATTCATGACGATTGTTGAACTCAACAATCTCAATGAAAGCTTTTCATGACTGGGGTTGCATCTGCACTGTAGAAATAATCTAGGTTGACATCACTTTAACTTCCATGGCTCAATGCTATGGAATTCTGGGAAATGTAGTTTGTTGTAGCATCAGAGCACTCTGACAGAGAAGGCTAAATGTCTCACAAAACTACAGTTCCCAGAATTCCACAGTACTGAGCAATGGCAATTAAAGTGATGCTAATCTGGATAATTTTGGCAGTGAGGATACAGCCTCTGAGATTTTTATTGAAACAATGCACTTACTTTGAGTTTTTGTAGACTTTTGAAGCATTTTGAAACAAACAAAATGTTAAGGAAATATGAATGGATACAATGGCTAATTGGAAAAAAATACATTTCAGTCATGCTAAACTAAGAGACAGTGCAGATGCGCACTTTGTGCCAGCCTGACTGCGTACTAGGGGTGAAGAAGGGCTGAGCATTCACACACTCCAAACTCATCTTCCTCCATTGGAGTGCCATCTTGCTGCACACCCATTTACATGGGGCGCATCAAGATGATGCCCCTCATGTGCAGTGCCCAAACAGAGCTGCGCACAAGGCGGTTATGGCACCCCTTCCATAGCGCAAAAAAAGCTCCTTTTCAGGGCTTCTTTTTGTTCCATAAGCAGGCCATGGCTTCTGATTCTTGTTTTTTAATTTTTATTTCATGTGAGATTCTTTCCAGTATTTGATTATTTTTTTTGTTTTTTCCATTCTGAGTTTTTCTGAATAAAGAAACTTCACATCACAGCCTTACTGGCATCCCATACTGTTCTTAGGTTGGTCCCTTTATTCAAATTTTCTTGAAAGTGAAGTTTCATAAATTCTTTGGCTTGCTTTATTACTTTATCATCTTTTAGTAAATAATTGTTAAGTCTCCATGATAATTCTTTCTTTCTTTCTTTCTTTCTTTCTTTCTTTATTGTATCAGAATTGGATTATGGTCAGATATTTTTGGGGGAGAGTATATCAGTTTCTATACAGTATACAGATCTGTTGAAATCAGAATTATATCAATTCTCCAAGCTGGTTTATGAGGTTCTGAATAAAATATATATTCTTTGGAATTCTTATTTTGTAAGCGCCAGAGATCTCTTAGAGATAACACTTCCAACATGTCAAAAATGTGTGTTTTCCCTTGTTTTCTTTATTTTTTTTTCTTTGATAATCCTTTATCAATTGCAAGGTTCATTATTCCATTCAAGTCCCCCATTAAAATAAGATGTTCATACTCCAAGTCTAGCATCATCTTGGAAGGGATTGGGTTTTTTTGTTTTTGTTAAATTTGGATTTGTTTTCTAGGGGACTGTAAATTCCTAAAATCAATATGAGTCTTCCTTCTAGATTTGTTT